>NC_134314.1:102265431-102565431 GCF_964195595.1 Calonectris borealis | reverse complement strand
AGAATAAAATTGCAGAGAACCATCTGAGGTTCTAAAAATTCATCTTCAGTTTTCAGAAGCTTCTTTATTTCCTTGCATTTGAAGTTTATTCTGAATGTTTCTTTTTTTTTTTTTTTGGAAGAAAAGTGAACATGCTTTCTGCTGGTATCTTAACAGAAGAACAGCTATATTCATTGTTTTCTTCCTTACACAGGATAACATTTGCTCACTTCTACTGCTTTCCTGAACAAAGCATGTTCGATAACATATACAGAGGTGCACTCAGAAACGCAGGCACACTCCTTGCAGACAATTTGAATGTCGCTTCCGACTTGCTCTGGAGCGAGAGACGAGGGCGCAAGGGGAAGTGCCCCCGCCGGGGAGGGCTGCGACGGCAGGGCTGGCGTGCAGCAGGGAGCCCTGGCAGCTGGCAGGAGAGCGGGGCGGCTGCTCGAGCCCGGCTGGGTCTGCCGGTGGGAGACTTGAGCGTGGGCTGCCGCGAAGGCGAGCCGGCGAACTCCGCCATGCCCTCTTGCTGGCTAGAGAGCAGCTGGGTTTTACAGCTGCGTGCAGAGCTGCTGTTACATCCACGGCGCATACCAGTAAGCAGGAGGCGAGTAGACACCTTGTTGCTGATTTATAGGCATCGCTTTGTTGTGCATTCCTGGTGCCTGCAGGATTCTGCTGACTTTACGCTTGCTTAACTCCCAGTAAAATCAGCGGCAACTTTGCCTTCATTGAGATCATAATCCCGGAGCCTCCAAGAGGGAATATCGACAGACAGTGCCAAACCACTCGGTATTCTGTGTTTAGAAGGCTGTGCAGGCTGGTGGGTACAGCAGAGGAGAGTAATTCAGGGTGTATTTATTGCTGTAGCGTGACTCTGACAGGACCATCTAACCTCCTAGTGCATCAGCTTGCCCAGCTGGGGCACACAGGCTATGATGGGTGTGAATTCCCATTTGGAAAGTGTGTTGAGATGCTTCAGAGAGGCAAACAATTGTTTCTACAGGGTTATTGTTCTCTGAAGAGAATTATTACTTTTACAACTGAGAACTATCAGCTTTAAACAGAGATTTCTGTCTTAGCCTCTCTCTTCTTGCAAGTAAAGTATTTTTTTGTACTGAGGAAGCCTCAAAGGCATTATTAGTAACATGTTTTCTTTCCTCTTTCTAAAATCCCACTTTTCAGTTTTCTTTCACTATCCAGTCTCAGGTTAGTGAGTACTGACAAATACTATCAACACATCTCGACAAAGAATAAAGTTCTGTCTAGAGCCATTTCACTCCCTCAAACATGTTGAACTAAGAAAGCTAAAGAAGAAGCGGGGGTGGGGGAAGAAAGAGAGAAATGAGAAACATTTCCAAACATAACATAAAAGGTCTTGCCTTAAGACCATGGATTTCCTTTTTGGTACTTTCAAAGAATGCGTCTTTAGTTCTCTTTGGCTGTGTGACCAACAGTTGTGGGGTGTGTCTGTGGTTTTCTTCTCTTCACAGTAACTCTATTGTTCAGAAACTGCAGCCAATTTATGGAAAGAGGTGGAATGTTTATGTAACTTACTTTGCTTTAGACAAGAAATAAAAAAAAAAAAAAAAAAGACTGGTGGAGGAAGGCCAGTCAAAACAGGATTTTTCTTCCTTTCTGGACACAGATGTTGGGAGGAAAAAAAGCCAGCTCTGTCTTCGCGTTAAGCTAAACAGCATTTCCATTTTTAGACACTTTTTTAATTAAGTAGGTCAGAAAAACAAAATCAGCCCTTAGATTGGTACTATAATTTACTTGTTTCAAAATGTGCCATGTTTGAGAGCTGCTCTGTTGACATGCTTACAACACCATAAACTGAGAAATAGATATATTAGGGTCAGATGATACCACTTTGCCTAGACTGCTGTGTCCCAAACATATAGTTGGCAAGTACGGCTAGACTGCAGATGGCGAGTGTCTCTTCATAACTAGACTGGAGTTTCCTGCCATTTCCAAATTAGCTGAGCTACAAATATGATTTGCAAATTGCAAACCAAAACAAGGTAGCCAAAAGAACAAACCTTCTTATTTATGTGTCCCCACTGTCTGTACTGCAAAAGTGGACAGGTTAGGATCACTGAATTTCTGCCTTATCTATCCAGTGCCCTAATGCCTTGCTGGAACTCTTCTCTAACTGCAGTACCTGTCTAAAAACTTCAGGTCAAATTCAAATTGGACAAAACTTGGATTTACTGCAAAGTTTTTGATTAAATAAGAAGAAGGATCTTTAAAGCTTAGGGCATCCACAGTTGGGCTCTCATGAGCTTGAATTTGTTAGGTTGGACGTGATGTGAACTAGGCAGGTGCAACTCACCTGAAGCCAGCACATTTGCATCAAAAATATCTCAAAATGAGGTTTTGAATGTAAGAAACAATTTCCAGCCATCACTCGACACCATCACAAAACATATCCTCCTCATATCGTAGTGCCACCAGCATGAAACCAAGTGGGCATGAAGCCAGGCTGCGCAGACACCAGTACGGGCAAGACTGGGTTGCAGAGTCTAAATTCAAATTTCGGTCTTTGTTTCAGACATACACACAGAAGTCTCACAAAAAACAACATGGAAAATATTATAAATAGAAAACAGAATGGAGTTTGGTGGCTCAAAACCCCGAGTGAATGCAGTGTTCTCTTAAGCCACAAAAAATACAGAGCTTGAGAGACACTGAGGAAGCTGCCCCTGCCAAAATATTTCAGCCTTGACAGGGAGAACAGTTTCTGGAGGAAGATTCTGTTTCTATAATTATCTGGTCCTTCGCCTCACTAAGACCACCAGTTTATTGCATTGGGCCAATAAAGGCTTCTCAGGTGCCAGGAATATCCAAGAGTTTCCACCCGAGCCCCGCGCTCAGGTGGCAGAGAACTCTTAACCTATTACCAAACCCGTAAGCCTTTCAAGTGCTCTGAAAGGCGGGGCTGCACCAGCGTGAGTGAGGGCTGGAAATTGTTCCAGCAACATTATTCAGCTTGAAACCCCTAGTCGAGTGTGCAGAGAGTTTATTTGACCCAACGGGCGAGATCGAGCTGTGATTGCCTTACCTCCTCGCCAACTGCAACAGAATTGCACAAGCATGAGCAGAGTCTGGTCCAATAACAAGTAATTTGCCATATGGAAGCTACTGAGCAGACATCTGCAGGACACTGAAAGTGCTTTTCTATATACAGCGCTGAGTGCTACAGTTGTGCATTCCACAGAGACTCAGTTTGCAAAGGGATAGAAATGAAACATTATTTAGGGTTTTGGTTTCTTGGCCTTGAAAACTGAAATCTGAAAACAATTAAAGCCCAGTGCCATACCAAATCAGTTATGCAGTCATTCCTGGATTTTCCCATGGAATTTTTACATAAGAATTAGGCTGTATTTGATGCAAACTAACACACACACAAAGAATTGTGCTGGTCAGAGGCAGGCCAGCTTATAGATGAGTTTCAGGAGTTTTTGCAAATGCATGTAAAATCAGTCAGAGGCATACTGAAACATACTGCTAAAGATTACTAGAAATTTGATGACAGCTCACCCATTAAAAGTTCTATCATGCCTTACATCTTGTCCCTGAGAGATGGTTTTCTGCACCCTCCCATTCAGGCGTTGCTTATCTTCTCTGTCACTGCAGATTTCCCTCTCCAGCCCACCTGGTACACTCTGTCCCACAACTGGGACACTGGAAATACCCTTCCCATCTCTCTTTGGACACCTTTCAGTCGTGGCATTGCTGGGGGATGGAGCAAGCCCTGTGCTTTTTCAAGGAATGAGCAACCTTTGATGGTAGGTTGGCCACTGTCCAGGAACACACAACGAAGAGGCTCCCTGCAGCTTTCTCAGCTCTTTGTGTACCCGTGTAGCAGCTGGGCAAAATCTGGCTTCACAATGGTGTGTCTGTAATGACACAACCAAATCCAGTCCTAGCATGGAAGGGAAACACTGTCCAACTGGAGGTCAAGCTTTGAATTATAATGGTGCCCTCCAGACTCCAGATATCTGAATCAGCTGCTTCCCCCTTCACTCAGAGCACTGTAGCTAATGTTTCTTTATCCCATTAAAAGTCCAATTGCCTTGAGAGGAGGGGATTTCTGTGATTCTTTCAGAGTTAAGTTAAGCGTTTGCCCATGCAAGGAATGAAAAAAACAGCATATTCACCAGGCAGGAGAGTCAGGCAATCAAGTCTTTAGTTTTCCTTCATTGCAGGATACGTGGTGTGAGCTTCTAATGAGCACGGCTGTGCAAGAGTAGGTCTCTGATTATTTTCTAGTACCCTGTTAGTGCATTTGATTCAATTCTCTTTTCTAGCCCATTCATGAGTACCAAAACCACTGCAAAACTCACTAGATTTAGTGACGGCTGTTACGACTGACCTGTAGAGGAGTCCTGGAGGCAGCCTTACCCAGATCTGAGATGTGGACACAATGGCGTGGAGCACAGAGTCACCATGGTGGTCTGGCAAAAAAAAAAAAACCAAAGGCTTTCCTTGAGTTTGGACCCATTTTGAGCCTTTTATGGTTAACTCAAAGCTTTTCTTTCATTGAGCCAAATGTTGTCATAATTTTCACTGCATTAATCTCTAGAGTTCAAATCCCTTTTTTAACATGGCACTTTGGATGTGAGATGACAAGTGTTAATATTCATTATTCTACAAAGCTATAAATATCCTGAGGTATAGCAACTCACTGGAAAGGACACGACCAAAATGATTTCCTCAGCCCTGTGCTTACATTCAGCTCTTTATCACAGATACTGTTTTTCACATACCGAAATGCTTTTGTTGCACTTATTTTGGCACTAAAGTTCACTCATGTACTTTTATTTTAATAGATACTTGTAAAGTTAAATTAAAATATTCAATCAAACTTTCCAGTTCGCAGTAGGCAACTTGCACACACACATTCACATTCAGCCTATACGCCATTATCCTGTTGCAGTGCATGAAGAAAAGAAGTCATTTCAGAAGCCACTGGAGTTTCCCTGAATTTTTTCTACAGATTTTTTTTCTAGCAAGATCTTACTTGCAAAGTGTTTTCCCATCAGAGGCTTGCCAGATTTTTGGGGCAATGCTGAACAAAGGTCTTACCACCTTTGTAACACTAAACAGCATTTAGTCTCTTTCATAAACTTGATAGCCTGTAAATCTGAGATGGTCCACACCCTCTGCATTCCTGTGTCGCATACTAACAGCCTCTTCTTTAATTACAAGGTGTGGCATTTCTGGACAAGAGACAGCTAATCCTCCAGACATGTGTGCGTGTGTGTGTGTGTGTTATTTACATTTACCGTAGAATTTCTCCTTTATGCAAAGCTTTGGCTCTGAAACTGCAAAGGTTAAACCTCACCAACAAAATCTCTAGCTCATGGCCACACTTTGATGCCATTTAATATTCTGGTTTACTAATGATTAAGTAGAAGTGTTCTGAACATACAGGATTCAGATCTAAAAGCTGGGAGGTATTTGGATCTAGAGTTTGGTTCATGCTGGTATCTGTTACAAAACGCAACCATCTGCAAAACTAAAACTTCAACAGGAGCCCATATTAGCATGTTACTTTAAACCGTGCTCAACTGCAGTTGTCTTGATGAATTCTTGATTAGAAAGAAAAAGAGCTAAAGCTCTGGGTTTCTTACATAAAACACAGTCAGAAGACACGCTGGCAAACAGCGATTTCAGCTCCTGCAGCTGGGAAAGCAGCATTGCCCGGGTGTGCACACTCACCCCGGGCTGCACAGCCCCCCAGGACCCCCCGGCAGGAGGCTGGGAGCCCCCAGCTCTGCGGGCCAGGCTGCACTGGGCTGCAAACGGGGGACGTGAGGCTGCCAGGGCCCTGCTGAGCGGGCATGATGGGACCGGCCCTGCAAACCCGTCAGAGCTTGGTGCTAGCTTCGCTGGATCTGGTAGCTGAAGCACACCTCACCCGTGACTGCCCAGCGCAGGGGAGGACCGCTTCCCGCAGAAGGGCGGCCGACACTCCTCCTGGGCCGGTGCCCACCGCACGCCGGGCCGTTTCCTCACCTCCGTCCAAGTCTGTCACCCACGGTGCTTCCCACATCCCACAGCTTCAGGAAATCCAAAAAGCCTCAGCCCCAGCCTTCCTTCAGCCACACATGCCTCCTCCCCACCTTTCCCTGAAACACTTCTCCTGTTCAAGAGCTTCTTTCTTGCTGCCATCTTTTCGGGCCAGGGGAAAAAAACACCCTCACCTCCTTCATCTCAGCTCTGAGAAATCCCTGCTGAGCGTTACCTTCCACGGGGCACAACAGCGTGGGCAATGCTTGACCAACAGCGAGTGCCAGAAAGGGACTTACTTGGTGGCAAGTTGTGACTTCTAAAGGAAGACGGCTTCTGACCCTGGCCATGCACACAAGTGACAGTCTGTAACAAAGCCTTAAAAGGCAAAAAAAAAATTCAGGACCGAAGTACTCTGAGGCCAAGGCGATGATTTTGCCATGGCGTAGCACACACTGCGCGCTCATGCGTCCGCATCTCTGTGTGCTCCATGCAGCAGCACCTGCACCACAGGGGAGCTGCAGCTTGAGGATTCGTGTCACCAACGGCCCACCGCCACCCTCCTCAAACCCCCCTCTCCCTCCTCCAGAGACACCTTGTTACCGTACCTCCAGCCGCCTCCACCACAAGCCCCGTTTGGCAACGTCTGCCCTGGCGCACGCCCACACGCCATGCTTGGTGTCTCCATCCACAGCTCCCTCACTGAGCAGGACCTGCTGGAGGCAGCAGCAGACACCCCCAGGCACCAACACCACATCACCGCTGGGTTACAGAGAGCAAAAACTTGATTTCAGCCCCTCAGAAGGGACTTTCTGACCATCTCAGTGAAAGTCATTGCACTGGGTGTCCGTGCCCAGGTGCTGGCAGTGGGGGCTGCAGGGCAACCTCTGTGAGGAGGGGCCGGGGCTGCCCCACTCTGGTCACAGCTAATTCCAGCCGGCTCTAGTGTACCCACAGCTGAGCCCCTCAGCCAAGCTGGTGGCACCTCAGGGAAAGCCTGTGTCAGAAAGGGCGAAACACCATGCAGGCAGTGAGGAAAAATGTGCAAAAGAGCCCTGCAGACACCCAGGTTAGTGAAGAAGAAGGGGGAGGAGGTGCTGCAGGCGCCAGAGCAGAGGTTCCCCTGCAGCCCCTGGAGAGGACCATGGTGGAGCAGGTTGTCCCCCTGCAGCCTGTGGAGAGACCATGGTGGAGAAAGTCATGAAGGACTGCCCACAGAGAGGACCCATGCTGGAGCAAAGGAACAGCGTGAGGAGGAAGGAATGGCAGGGAGGACCTGTTATGGACTGATCACAACTCCCATGCCCCATCCCTTGCATTGCTTGGGAGGAGGAGATGGAGGAGTTGGGAATGAAGTTGAGCCTGAGAAAGAGGAGGGAGGGAAGGTGCTGTTTTGTCTTTTGTCTTTTTTTTTCTCACTATCCAGTCTATTTTAATTGGCAGTAAATTCGTTTTCCCCAAGTCAAGTCTCTTTTGCCTGTAACAGTAATTGACGAGTGATCTCCCTGTCTTTATCTTGACCCATGAACTTTTCTTCATACTGTTTTCGCCCCTGGCTTGTTGAAGAGGGGGACTGAGAGCGTGGCGGGGTGGGCGTCTGGCGTCTGGCCACAATCAGCCCACCACAATCATAAATTGGACCAACAACAGGAGAGAAAGAAGAGAGAGGAGGACAAGAAGAGAGCCAAGTTACCCTGACACTGTGGTCCAGAGCTGGTGCTCATGATGCTTCCTGATGAATTGGGCCATTATCTAAGGATTGCCCTGGACACAGAGCCCCACTTCAACACATGCTCATCATGAGGTTGAATTTGTGGGTTTGGAAGTTAGTTATGTGCAAGGGCAAGGCTATCCCTGCCTCTCGCCCAGAGACAGTGTTCTTAGGACAGGATCTTTCCTGAAGCAGTCCAGGAAAAGTCCACTGAAGGGGAGGATCATGAAAGAAATCAGGGAAGGTACAGATCAGTAATTCAGAGCATAACTGGAAAGATGGTGGACAGACATCCCTTTTTGGGGCCGCTAAAAAAGCTAGTACAAAATACTGGGGTGAGTTTTAGCTCATAACTTTTGCTAACCAGTGTATCTGTTGGCAGATGCAGCATTACTATGCTAACGCATTCCTCTGCCCTTTCTACCTAGGACTCCTTTAGCCTGATTTCCAACTCCACTGCTTAAGAATGCCAGGCAAGCACATAAACTGCCTCTGCTCCATGGCTGAATGCAGCAGAAAATTTATTAATGGAAAAAGAAAAAATGCAAAAGGAAGATCATCTCTGGACATAGCCCAGGCAAAATGTAACTTGCCGTAACACAGCCCTGAAAGGCACTACTAGCAAAACACCCTGGCATGTTACAGCATCCTCCCAACTTGTACAAAAGCTGCTTTATTGCTGATCTCAGTTTACTCTATTCCCAGGCATAACTGAATTGTGGTTTTTTTATGGGTCGTCTGGCCTCCCCAGTAAGTGTTTTGGGCCATCATTAAGGCTGGGTAAGGCACAGCTCTTACTTTTTTTCCTTTCTTCTTTTTTGCAGAGCTGCTTTCTAGCCTTTTATCAGCTGATCTGCAGAAGCTGCAGAATGATATGCAGTCCCTCTCCCGAAGCAGTTCTTGAATAACCAACTGCTGCTTCTTCCTCCTGGAGCCACCAGGAATGAGTCAGGGGCTGGGGAGGGTGGACAGTATCACTGGCATTGCACTGTCTCCTAAGACACAACTGCTTCAGCTCCTCCAAGCCTCCCCTTTGCACCCCAAAAGCAATATTGGGAAGAAAATGAACTCACATACAAAACCCACTTGCAAACTTCAAATCATGAAGAAGTTTCTGGGTGAAAAAAAAAACCCATCCAAACTCAGAATGACAGTCTTTGTAAGCAAAACTGCTTCCTCCAACTTCACCTGCTTCCCATGCTTGACACAGCAAAAAATCCCATAAGAAACTCATCTATTCATACCCAGGAACTGCTCATGTTACTAATGTGCATAATCTGGATGCAAAAATCATCAAGACATTAGAGCATTCTTGAACCGTATCCTGTCGTATTCATTGCGGGAAGCACAGGAAAAAAGTATCAACTTTTATGCAAAAACCTGACTTCTTTTATCCGTGCTGCATGTAGTGAGCCTGGAATATTAAGTTTGCAAGGGAAGTCAGAGTCACCCAATTTGTTTGTCAGGACCCTCTGGTAATGTGGCAAAGAAAAGGGAATTATTAATAAAAATGTTCAGAAAGTTGTGGTTAAGGTAAGGACAGGGCAGGCCTCTCCGCTTCTGTGGCTGCATAAGGACTAGTCCATACGTGTGGAAAAGCACCATCAGGGAGACGACCAGCTTAAAAAAAACAAAGGAAGAGTGATGTGAAACTGCTGGTGTAATAAAGGAGGGAAATGGAAACTCTAATGAGAAGCTACTTGTCCATGACTGGAGCCAGAGGAAGGAGGCAGCAAATTTCAGAGAAATATGTTTCAATTCATGCCCCAGTTACAGCACATTTCTCTCTGCTCTCTGTGTCTTTCCAGTCCACTTTTGGTGGCTCTTTGCCATCACCATGTTCTCCAATTTACAGACCACATCCAGCAAAGAGCCTTCGATCAGGGGGGAGGACACCAGTGCTCTTTGCTTTCCTTTGCACCTGCTCCACAACTGAGGAAAGGCAACAGGCCACAGCTCATCTGACAGCTCATTGCTTGGGAACCCATCAGCCCAAAACTCAATATTATTTCTGGGATGTTCTTAAAGTTTACAACCAGCAGGGTGATGTAGAAGTAATTGCAGAAGTAATTGCTGTGCAAGCCTACATAGTGCCAAGGGGTTGCTAACAGATCTATAATCATCTTTCAGAGTGACAAAAACAAATTTCTGGATCGCAGCTTCCCCTGCCACGTCAACGCACGCTTCCTGTAGCTCCAGGAAGGTGGCTTTATCATGTAAATGGTCTGGACTCTCTTCTGGCCACCTCTGTCTTCATCACACCCAAGTCCCAACCTCTGCACTTGTAAAGAAATGGTGGGGGAGGGTGCAAGAGAAAAATAGTGTAAGGAAAATACAGCCTCCGTTCACGCCCTTACATTCAAGAGGTTCAAAGCTATTTGTAGTTGCGAGTCACTGTCACTGCTCTGGAAAAGAACCTATCTTTGATTCACTATCTATATCTCTTGGCAGCAGCTTCTACAGCAGCACAAGGCAGAAACAAAGAAGCTGCATTTCAGATCTGCCCATTGTAGAGGTACACAATTTGGACTGGATCCGAATTTCTGCCTGCAAAATCATGGCTCCAAGCCCACTGGTTGGCGTAATTTTGGATTAAAACTCCTAAGTTTGTCCTCTTCTAGAGAATATAAAATTTCACTAGTTAGATAGAGGCTTAACAAATGGTCTGAGCAGAGATTTCACAATGAATACATGATGATTAACAGCAGGATCACAGAGATTAAAGGTGGGAAAGAACTATTAGATCATTGCAGCCCTATGGCAGTTGCAGAGTTGTTCTCTGCAGTGTATCTCTCCCCACACCTTGTTCAGGCTAGTTTTGAGTGGCTCAAGCAAAGGCTCTCCCAGTTTCTTTCTGGAGGCTGTTCCACACTCAAGCAGATCTTGCTGATATTTACTTGATATTTAATTTCACCTTGCTCCATTCTATAGCCAAGAGCCATCTTAAATAGTCCTTTTTCCCCACTGGTGTCTTTGTGTTGCTGTTTTCTGCCCTTATGTCACTTCGTAAATTCACATCTATTTTTCTGTTTGCCGTCATTTCCCGTGATCAAGATCAGCAGGGAGTAAATAGCATACTTCCATATATGCTATGCCCTTTCCAACCTCCATTAAACCAATCTAGTCTTTCTTTGGACATATGACATTGAATTTCTGTAGTTTGACTCATCATGTCATTTCCTGCTCCTGCTTTTGACTCTTCATGAGGTGCCAGCATGACAGAGAGCAGGACCCACCAATTAATGAGATGTAAAGATACAAGAAAGGCTTTCTTGAGATAATTGTTCTTGACAGCTTAGTACGACAGGAGATAGATGCAGACTCGACCTGAGGCCCCATGGACGGCTTCAGGTCAGTTCCTCCTCTGACTTGGATCCGTAGGTTTTTTTACTCTGCGTCATGGATTTAGGCGTAAAGCGCTGCAGCTGGCGCCGATGAAAGGAAGTTTGATTCGGTCGTAATGTATAAAGCAGCACGCTGCAACTAACTTCACAGACTGAAGCCGGGAAAAATACGTTCCTCTCTTCAAGTCACGTTAATGGAATATTTTCTGCTGGATCAGGATCAGACATTGTAAGGTAGACATTGTCTAATACAGAGAAGGATGTGGGATGAACAAATGCCAGAGCGAACAGTCCTAATGACCCTTGCTTTAAAGAGCCCAGAGACAAGACAGAACAAGGCCAGGGCTCCAGGAAACAGCCCAGCGAATGCGTGTGCACATGTGTGTGTCCTCCGACAAGCTGCGCCCAGCCTCCCTCCGGCACGCCAAACAGAGCCTACCGCTGCCTGCAGGCAGCCGACTTCGGAGAGGTTTCAGGTTCCCGTTCAGAGAAAACGGCAGCAGAGCAGCTACACACACCATTTTAACTCTGAGCGCTATCACCAATGCGAGCGCCTGGTGTTGATCCCAGCACTTCTAAATTTTCTGAATTCCCTGCTTACTGAAGGGTGAAATTAGACTTACGCTCACTCACAACTTCCAGCTTGCGGAAAGCCGCTCGGAGCAGGTAGGGGAGGGTATGGTTACAGAGGATAAAAAAAGATGATTGTGGGTGCAGAGAAATATATTCCAGCAACACAGATTTTGTTATAGCAAAGTTCAGACTGGGAATTTGCATATGGAAATACTTTATGAAGGTACTCATATTAACAACCTGAATTGCACTCTTAAGAGATTACAGCAGTTAGGGAGAGGTAAATGAGCTCTGTCAAAACAGGAACAGCTCTAAGTGATTCCCCAAAGCAGGATCGGGGCATACACCGTGGCAGACTTCCTCCATATTCTGGCACTGGCTAGGGAAATTATGGAAGTGTTTCTCTTCTGCTTCAAAGCAGAGGGTCTGGCATCAGTTCTGGTCCAACGATGTGGAGTTTGAAAGAATTTGAGTCAAAGCAGTGTTCATGCAAAGAAGGAGGAGAAAAAAAAAAAAAAAAGAGTTGGGGCTGTAGTTCAGACACCACTGAGTCGCCTCCAGTCTCCCAGGTTCAAAGGCACAGGAGATGATGTGGTTATGTCCCTTCAACAGCCTCTGAGCATCAGAGACACTTTAGGAGGAACAGAGCAGGGGCAGGAGAGTGGACCCATGGGGTCACCTACAGTGGAGGGCTGTGCCCAAGATGCATCTTCCTGTCAGAGCGGCTACCTTTGGGTGCCGTGTAGCCGCACTTCTGGGAGCCTCAGCAAGACTTAGAATCATAGAATAGTTTGGGTTGGAAGGGACCTTGAAAGGTCATCTAGTCCAACCCCCCTGCAATAAGCAGGGACATCTTCAACTAGATCAGGTTGCTCAGAGCCCCATCCAGACCTTGAATGTCTCCAGGGATGGGGCATCTACCACCTCTCTGGGCAACCTGTGCCAGTGTTTCACCACCCTCTTCCCTATATCTAGTCTAAATCTACCCCATTTTAGTTTAAAACCATTCTCCCTTGTCCTGTCGCAACAGGCCCTGCTAAAAAGTCTGTCCCCATCTTTCTTATAAGCCCTCTTTAAGTACTGAAAGGCTGCAATAAGATCTCCCCAGAGCCTTCTCTTCTCCAGGCTGAATAACCCCAACTCTCTCAGTCTTTCTTCACAGGAGAGGTGCTCCATCCCTCCGATCATTTTTGTGGCCCTCCTCTGGACCCGCTCCAACAGGTCCATGTCTGTCTTGTACTGAGGGCTCCAGAGCTGGACGCAAGCACTCCAGTGGAGTCTCACCAGAGCAGAGGGGCAGAATCACCTCCCTCGACCTGCTGGCCACGCTTCTTGTGATGCAGCCCAGGCTATGGTTGGCTTTCTGGGCTGTGAGTGCATATTGTTGACTCATGTCCAGCTTTTTGTCCACCAGTACCCCCAAGTCCTTCTCGGCAGGGCTGCTCTCAATCCCTTCATCCCCCAGCCTGTATTGATACCAGGGGTTGCCCTGACCCAGGTGCAGGACCTTGCACTTGGCCTTGTTGAACCTCATGAGGTTCACAGGGGCCCACTTCTCGAGCTTGTCCAGGCCCCTCAGACAATTCTCCAGTCAACCCACTTCTCCAGACAACCATACGAGAGCCGTAAATCAGCTGTTTCTTCCCAGTAAGTCTCAGTCAAACAGAAGCAGATCTTTCAAGCAGAATCTGCAGGTCCCAGGGAAGTGAGGACCCAGGACAAATGCAAGGACAAATGGACAGTTGGAGGAGACCACTTAGTCACACACAGGGCTGGGGCATGGAGGTCCTTCATACTGTGCAGATTGGCTGTCACCAAAGAGTTCCAAATATTTGACATTCCTCATGGAGGTCAGAAGCTGCATACAGATATACCCTACAGAAAGTCCACACACAAAGCTTTCTGATCTTTCTAATCTTCTCCTGTTTCTTGGGGAAGGTTATGTCTTACAGACCTCTGCAGTATACTTTTGGCCCGAAGGAAGTACAATGGGTCTGGCAAGCATCAAGGGTTTAAAGCACTGCAGCCAGCTGCTCTCGCTGACCCCCAAAACTTCTCAATCCTGCTCGATTTCTGTTTCCTCAGTCCAGCTCTGTGAGGAGGAGGAGGAAATAACGACTGCATGGGTGTCCTGCTGCTGTATGTGGCCCAGCAGATCTCCTCTGATGAGCCTTGCCCAGGGGTCTGCCCCCATGCCGGGTTACCGATCTCAGTGGAGGTGTACGAGAGCGGATTATGCACCCGTCCTCTATCAAGTCTGGCATGCTTTGCTTAAATTGACCACACTTCTTGTGAAAGAGTGAAATTAGGATGAAAGAAGTAGCAGAGCCTGTTTTTCCATGTAAGTAGTGTGAGCTGTCGAAAATGGACACTGGCAATGGATACGGTTGATGAAGCTATATGGTTGTTATAGAAAGGAACAACCCATTTTCTGAAGCTGTGGTAGAAACAGGCTCAGAGGGAACAGACCTGATGGTGACTCTGGAAGACCCAGAGTAAGCACCACTACAGATCCTAAGAAAGAGATATTTCGCATATGGGGTGCACTGTATTTATTACGGACAGAGGAGACTGCCTCAGGGTCTGTGGCTGTGTGCTGCGAGGACAGGATTAAAGTGCTGTGGGCTGGCACTGCCCCACGCTCCCAAACCTGTAGGGAGCTTACCTGAGATTCTTGCTTTTTCAGCTCTTGCGTTTTAAAATTTCATCAGTGCTCTTGTGTGGTGTTTTATGCTCTCAGGCTGCAAAGCAGTATTCTCTGCTGTAAAAAGAAACAGTCTGTAAAAAGAAACAATCTGTTTAAATCTTCCCCCGCCCCGAAATGCATGTATGTAAAGCATCACCCAATGACACTCCCTACTGCTGAATCCATCGGCACCCTTTGTGTTTTCATGGACATATTTTCCTTATAAAAACCAGTTCCGTCTTCTCCGCTGCTATGTGAAAGGCTCAAACAAATGTCAGAAAACTGACTGACAGACTGTACAGGCAAAGCGGAGAACCTGACTGCGTTCAGGGGCTGTCAAGTGCACAAAGTAAACAAAAGAACAGATCTATGTAATTTTTCCTCACGAATCTCTTTCAACTACAACTCTTATTTTAGATGTTATTTGTGAAGAAAAGCGCAACACAATGTCAGTGTATTTTAAATGTAAAAAGTCGTATTAGTTTTGACAAATATGTTTCTCTGATAAATTTTATTATAACTATCAGAGGCATAAAGCCTTAACAACGTTGTGTTTCTAGTAACCGTTTGAAAGTTATGGCTTCCTAAACCTACCATAACTATTTAAGAACTGTATCGTGTTATTGTAACGCCCTGGTTTTGTCCTTCCTCAAAGCCTGCCTCTGGCTCTTCCCCCAAGTTATCTGTTAGATGCTCAGCAGCCTTCCTACCCCATGCACAACCAGGACGGAGCAGTAGGATCTTCCATGCTCTTTCCTCAGCTTGCATCTCCCAGCTTGATGAGGTTGTGCTGAATACAAATATCTGGGTGAAGTATATTCAGGTTTTGCAGAACTCACCACCACCGTGGAAGACAGAGCTTACACAGCTCCCCGCTGCAATACAGACTGCCTGCAGGGCTGACAGAGCCACCCTCCTAAGCTGGGATTTACTCTCCTGCCCTGCCAGGGACTCTCAATCCGAGGGAGCAAGAGAAAGAGTGCATATGCGGGTTATATTTTAAATCCTTCTTTCTGACAGCATGATGCAGCTGCGTGCTGCAAGCGCATCTGACAGACATTGGACCCAGGGGAGGATCAGCTCTGAAAAACCTTCCCCGGGATATTTTTGCTCCTTTTACTTCATTTTCTGCATTTCTTCTGACTTCTGGGGTGGGTAATTTTCTTCAGCCAAAAACCGGGCAAAAGGGGAGGAAAAAAAGGGAGGAGAGAGGTATAATGCAGTGAGTGGGCAGCCAGACCGCAGGTGGGCATGGCGCATGTAAGCAGCACAAAGCAGCTTATTTCACACGAGCCGGGGAAGGAAGCACGGGTTTTGCAAACGCCACAGGCCGTAGCAGGCTCCGTCCGGCCTCTGCCGCAGGGCAGGAGCAGACGCATGGGGCAGCTTTGCTGCGAGCGAGGCGGGAGAGGAGTCCACCACGCCTGGGAGCAGCTGGGGGAGGGCAGCCGGGCAGGGAAGGAAGCTATCTGTGGGGTTCGTAGCCTCTTCTGCAACTAAACCAGTACAAATCGCCAATGCCCCCACAGTGCAGCTTTGCCGTTTGCTAATGATGAAAACGGAGCAAAATATGAAGTGTTTGCACCCACAGCCTTCTCCTTGGTAACCCACCGCCCGTGCATGGCTCTTCCACCTCTGTGCCAAGAGGGGCAGAAAGCAGCTGCCGGGGAGGCTGGGGCCATCCATCTCCTCTCCGCTGACCCAAGCCCATGCACCCCAGCCCATCAGCTCCTGTACACCAGGAAGAATTTGCTCTGTGACCCTCTCAGACCCTTGTACCAGCTGGGGAGAACCGTGCTTCTTTGCCATGCGTGCCTGGCAGCCACACTGACGGCCACTGGCACCTGGTTTTAGATGAATGCACTTGCAGCATGGCCACACTCGAAACATTGAGGATTTCTATATTTGCAATTAGAGTATTCAAATTGTTTTCACTTTAGAGGCGGGGGGATCTACTTATTTTCATTTTATTTTGTGTTTTTCTGGTTCTACCTGGAATTCAGATTTATGTAACATGCAACTGAACGTGTCAAGGTATCTGAAGGCTCAAAATGCACAATGCAATACTGTAATATAGCTCTTTGTTATGCTAATTATTTCTACCCAGCTGCTCCTGCAATGAGCGCCAGCCCAACCTATCAAAGGGGAACAAAACCTCTAGGCAAGCTTTCTGCTGCAAGGTCCCTTACCTCTGCACTCGAGGGGCTGGGGCTGCATCTCTTCTGGCACCTGTAAACCAAGCCGAGAGGTAAAACAAACCAACTTAATATTGCAGCTCCGCTGCTGTTGGGAACATGAGCTAGGAATTAAAAAGCGATACCCTCTTGACAGTCAGGTTGCCATGATTTACATTTTTCTCTCGGGTCCCCTCCCCCTCCACATGCATCTTCTCAGCACTTCTGAGCAAAGGGGAAAAACGAGGCAGTGTGGGAAAACATCCAGTCAAACCTCAGAGGCTCCGCCGAGGTTCTGATTTTGGCACCCACCAGGGTAGCGCGATGTGATCATGAAGGATTTTTAGTGCGCGGGTGTCAGATTCATGACAGCCAGAAAATGCTGTGGTTGCATTATTTAAATTAAAATTAAGTTTCCAAATAATAATTAAAAAAAGGTTTCATATATTCAAAATTTAAAGAATAAAATTATCAGCCTGGTTTCCTTTCTATTATTTATGTTGATATTCAGTTAAAAGAGAGTTTGTCTTGTCCCTGTGTTTCTAGAGCCTAGGAAGATATTTTATTGATAGCACATGGAAATATTAAAAGGGAAAAAGGAGCTTTGGCAGCTGGAAAGGGACTACTGGGGGCCACCGGCAGCTTGAGAGGCTCAGAAGACCACTGGGAATGTGGGGCAAGCTCGTTAGCTGAACATCTTATTTATAATGGACACTAGTGAAATACCTCAAAAGCTGACATTACACTGTCATTTTTAAGCCTCAGAATTAGCAAACGGGTGCTTTCAATGGGTGGATAAATTCATACAATAAAAATCCCTGCCTCAGCCTGCATGCAGAATAAGGAAAATGATCTATCTAACAGTAGTTTATGCCCTACTCACATTTTAAGATTTTCTTCATGACTGTGATGATATACAGGTTATTTTAAAGTTTCAGTATTGGAGTGATTCTTCAATGAAGGTACATTTCAGGATTGCGTTAACACTACGCACCTTACTTCTCATAGCAAACGCAAAATGAAATTTGCCTCTATTACACTAATTAGTCTGCCGGCAACCCAGAATCCTATCTGTCATGCAGAGAAAGGGGTCAAAGAAGGAATAATATGTATTCAGCCTCTGCAGGTAAAATGTAGGCTGCTCAACATTTAAAAATTAGTCAAACTATATTTTCAGGATAATAATGATGATGATGATAATATCAATAGAAATTGAGAAACGTAGGTCGCCCTGGTCATACTTGTTAAGACTCACAGAAGGTAAATTTGGGGAAAACATAATACTGAAAGTACATTAAGTGGTGTTATGCTGTAAGTGTAACGTATGTGCGCTGTCTGATGATTTGTAATATAAAGGGCAATTGCGTTTTGAGCCAAAACCACACTACTTTATTCAAAGGAATAAATGGCCCCATGGCAGCCGTATGGCTAAGAGAATGTGGCTGGTAAGTGGGGCCTACTCACAGAGGATTTCACCCTGAAAGAGCAATGGATGGAGGCAAAAAAAAAATTCACAAGGATTTTTAGGGTTGATGAAGGAATAGAGCACAGATTTTACACATATATTGAGAGACAGAAGTGATTTTGGAGTTTGGGAATAAAACTGGGTTTGAAAATAATCTGTTGCTCGACTCCAATTTCCAGTGGCAGAGGCTCTCCCTAACTAAAGGGGTAAATATGGAGCAGCCGGTCCCACGGTATATGGTATGGAGGAGGGGGACTGCCATTTGAAACTTGTTCTAATTAAGAAAATGAGGCAGAGGGGAAAGACAAAACCAACTATAACCAAAGGTGTGGGTGGTCAGCTGATACGACCAGGCACAACTTGTCCAAAAATCAATGGCACAGCATCATCTCACGCCAACTGATAGCCCGTCCCCCGGCTGCAAAAAGACTCTGAAACATCAGCCAGCAAACCGCCAGAGAGCATTTGACACCAGCCATCCTGTACGAGTGAAAACGCTGTATTAGAAATACAAGGTGGCGAGGGGACAGTGGAAGTGCCATCGGGAGGTCCCTCTGCACTTGCTGGAGACGCGCAGCTGCGGGCCAGTTTCTCATGCAGGTGGCACAGCCGCCGACCACTGCCACCCCGTCACCCTCTTCGCAATGGCCAGAACCCTTAGCTTTTTCAGGAGGCAGACACAGCCCGCGGTATGGAAAAATGAGCCTGGTGGGGTGTTCCACAAGGAAAGTACCCCTGCAGGAGGCAGCACTAAATGGATTGACCTTGAGCAGACAGGCCATTCATCTCGTTTCAGTATGACAGATTAGATGCTCTCTGCAGTAAATTGGAGAATGATGCTGTATTAATTGAGAAGAATTACTAGCCATGGAAGAGAAGTTATTCTTCAAATTCAGTATCTCACTGTTCTGGGTTTTTTGCTGGGGTTTGGGTTTTTTTGCTTATCGTGCATATTTCTGGGTGTACACGGACCACCCATCTCTGCCTTCTCCTCGCACTCCCTGCATTCCTCAGAGGGGAACTTGAACACAGAGATTAAAAGAAGTTAACGTGCTTGCCTACCTGGCCTTTCAGCTGGATCTGGTGAGAAAGCTTTGCATACCTTGCAGTCTGCACCACTTTTGCAAAGCTGAGGAACTGAAACTCCACCTTCCCCAGGGTGGGCTCACTTCCTTGCTATGACTTAAAGACTAGGGAGAGCAACAGCAGGCCAATCACAGCCCCAAATGCAACCGTTTTCACATGATTACTCCCCTGGAGTTTAATCTAACCTTCCACACCTGACCCTAGGCCCCCTGACATGGAAAGCCACTGACCCTGAATGGTAAATTCAGTCTGGTCTTATAGCCACAGCTGCTTTGCTTCACGCTCGCTGTGGAGAGCCAAGAGGAGGGAAGGTCTCATCCTAACACCCCTCAGCCCCAGGGCTGGTTTGTGCTCAGTTCCCCAGTGCAGAGCCGGCCGGCCGGGTACACCTCGCGTTAGCAGCCTTAAGCTGAGCAGGATTAACCGCTGCAAAGGCACTCGGCAGCCTGCCACGGCTGTGTTTACATTAGAGAAAATGGACCTCACAGAGACAGTTTGCAAACACCACAAGACGAACTTTTGTAAACTCCCTCGGTTTAGTCATCTTTCCCCATCTGTCAGAGAAGTTAAAGTGAGATTGAAAAAACACAGGAAATTACTGTGTATTCCAAGTAGTCGTAACTGAGCGGCTTGGCTGTTACACGGGATGCCTTGTGGAAGATTCACATCTCCTAACATTTCCAGCAAGATCCTTTGCAGCATTTCCCCGGCTGCGATCTTTCAGCAGGCTCTGCACACCCTGCCAGGAAAAGCCTCTGGGGTGCTTCATGCAGCTGCGGAAAAACTCATACCGGTACCGAGGAGCCCAAAAGGTTTCCTCCAGAAAGCGAGGGCAGCCCCTTTCTTCGAGGTTGCAAAGCAAGGGACAGGCAATGAAAAAGGGTAGGTCCCTTTGGGAGGCTCTCATGTGAGAGTTGCAGTCACTGAATTAAAACGCCAGATGAAATCCTTTACCCCACAGCGGTTTAAACCTTTCTCTGATCTGACTGACTGGCTCTTTTTGTGGTAAAACTTAAGAAACTTCTTTTATCAAGGTTCCTGGCGTGAGTAAACAGCAATTGCATTTGCTACACCTCTGGCTATAGCCTTTATCTCAAGAAGGCAACGAAAGGGCAGACTAGAAATCACCTTCACATCTCTGCTTCGGCCGTAGCCCTTTCATCACCAGATCACTACCATAGTGGCAACCTGAGCTACCGGCAGCTGGAAAGGCCATTTAGCTGGGTGGGTCGCAACTGGCAAGGGCCTCCAGAGGGGCCGCAAAGGAGCGAGACACACCGCAGCCCGGTTAGTTTGTTTAAATTCCCCTTTAGGTCCTGCTGCACCCCTGACCCAGCTTCCTGCTTCCCCTGCGCAGACCCGCGGGGTGGTGGCACCCAGCGTACCACCCCCGCGGCACGCCCTGGCCTTCAGCGAAAGGACAGTCGGTAGGAGGATGGAGGGCGCACAGGAGGATGAAATGTGAAAAATATCTCTTTAGGACAACTTTGCTTTGGGGTGTAACACCTTCAGGACTAAAAGGAGCACTTCATTTCTGCGGCTCAGCCTGCGTTTGTTTTCTCTGTGGAGCCAGCTGCTACGCTGGCATTGCAAATCGGTGCCAGCTGAGGCTATTTGAGTGCTGGGCATGCTTAAGTAACCGTGTTAAGCTGTTTCAACAGTTTAGCTAATCCAGTAAAAATAGTAAATTTTTACCAAAAGCATTAAGTATATATGAAGCACAATGTTATTATGCCGCGTGTTTTGAAAAAAGAGCATAATTTTTTCAACCCAAATGAACTATGCATTTCCAAGGGAAATGTGTTAGCTGGTGGAAAGCGATCCTGGAGATAAAATGACACTTCTCTTCTTAGTGATAGTAAAATAGACCTGACAACAGAAACACCTTTTTCTGTTGCTGTTTTCCATGTATTACTGAAGTACCATTATAGGCAGGGATTAGCCTGCTGAAAGGCACAGTGCTTTATAGACACTCTAGGAGCAACGTGTCTTATGAGAGAGAGTAAAACAATCTCCCTAGAGAGAAGCTCTCCCGTCCAGTTCTTCCAGGCAGGTAGGCCAGGACCAAGCTCAGGAGCATTCATTTAGCAGTTATGCATGGGACATAACAGTTGAAAGGCATTAGTATAATCTTGGAAAAGAAGTATTTCTTGAAAATTTGTGATACTAGCAAAAACTGGAGCGTGCAATGGGGAAAAGGCCTATCAGGTTTACACTCTTCACATGTCATAAATCAAACCAAATTTAAACCATGAAATCCATTCAGCCTAGCCCAGGTTGGAAATCCTATCAAGGTCTATTGCATTTTTGGCAATTGGACAAGGGAGTTTCCAACCTCTGTCTCTTCTGAAGGAAACAGGATAACTCAGTGGACTCCTGAGTCCAATACATCTACTTTCAGTATTTGCTATTATTTTGTGAGGCAGAGTCCAGAGAAAGGCATAAAGGACCACTTATCCTTAGGCCAACCTTCATTAGATGACATTTCGTCCCTTGCAGACCCTGGTGACACTCAATAAGACTGTCCAGAGCTGTAACAGGTTAATTTCTAGGTGTCCCTGGAATTAAAGAAGCTGTTAGAGAGGCCAGAGTAGACGGAGAGTTCTGCTGATCCATCTGGTGCAGACGGAATTTGCATCCAGCTGGTGCAAATTCAACTCAGAAGACTCTGTAATGGGTTATGTGTGCAGGCTTGTTCTTAAAGACCAAGGAGCCCCTTAGGGTCAAAAAGCTTTCAGCCCCCCCCGAAAGTGTTAGCTGATTTGCGGCTTGGGCAGCATTTGGCCAGGTGTTACCCTTGGCTGCACACGCAAATCCACAGAGAAGTCTGTTGCTTCTCAGTGCACCTTCAGACTGTCCTAAAGCCTCCTGAAACCCCAGGAAGGCTGAGCTCCGTCCCAGACGCAACTTGAGGCGCACAGTCAATTGCAGCCTCACCTCTTCAGCAGGGAGCAGTTTGATTAAATGGCATTTCCTTGGGTGAGGGAGGGGAACATGGGGGAAAGGACCCAGTAGCCATCGGAGATGTAAAATTAAAATGAATTTTGGTCATTTTAATAAATATATATCAAGGAAATTTCACTTTACTACAACAACACATTAGTATACAAGCATCTAATATTTAAGCTTAAAACATCAAGTGTTTATCAAATATTGGAAAAGAGCAGACATTACTAGACTATCTGGGTATAACACAAGAAAAATCAGTTTTTTTAAAAAATCGGTCCTTGTGGACAAATGTCTAAATGATGATCCTACTCATACACTGTATGAATGAGATCTATATTTAATATTATTATTATTAATAAAAAAAGCTTCTGTCTTGGAGAAATCAGGTGGGATTTATACTTACTTTATTTGTTGTTCTTCACAATGATAACCTTTACAAACTTGTCAGTTCCAACTCACCTGACCACATAAAGGTTATCATTGATTTACGTCCTAGATACTCTCTTTGTGATCACTTTGGCAGGGAGGGGAAGCTTTTTCCTGTGACCACTGGGCTTAGTCACGAAAACTGTCCAGCTTGCAAACGTGACTGTGGGGCGTGCACGCTACCCAAACTCACCACGGCCCAGGAGGACTCGGCTGAACCCGTGAAACCCGAAGCAGGAGGTCTCCGACCCAGAGACCCGGCTGAGTCCAGCGCCGGGGACAGCCCGGGGCGGTGTCCCCCCTCAGGTCCCTCGTGCCCTGCGCCGAGCTGACCGCTCCCCCAGCCCAGAGGCTGAATTTCACCCTTTGGACAAGAACCAAGCGGAGAAGATGTCGCTTGAGTGCCTGATGCTGTGGGAACAGGCAGCTATTATGAGTCAGCTGTGGGTTGGATGTGGCTATTTTGCCGAGCACATCCTGCCAGTTGTTATGGGGACTGTGGGAACTAATTAATTTGGTGGATCTAAGACTTGCAATACTCTCGGTCCAACCCCGACTAACGTCTTCTGGGCATTTTAAACAGCACACTTTTGCAAACGGTCTACCTAGGGATGACTAAATGTTGTCCTTAGCCACTGAAATCTCAGCTCATTTCTCCAAAATGTTCTTTTTTAAAATTAAACCCCTTACATTCATTCAGATAAAATCATCTTTATCGCCCCACTATCGATTAACATTGTGCTTTTTGCTTCCTTTTCTTGTCTTTTTTAAATCAACGGCAAAAGTCATAGAAAAATTCCCGCATGCTTTTGCAATCTAAAGGAGAGAAATTATGCGAAACAGAATAAAGTATAAAACATGCCACTGGTTCATGAACTTCATTATACGAAGAAGGAAAAAAAAGAGCCCCAGCAACAGACAGTTGCCATAGAAACACTCAAGCATCGAATGCTTGTTTACAAGAGACATCTCTCTATTGTTTCTTAAATCCCTTCCTAAGGATGGCAAATCAAAAAGCAATAGAGCATCAAAAAGGAAGAACAGAGATGTTTGAATAGGAAGTTGAACTCAGTACTTCAAAGGTTAAAGGTTTCTAATAATATTGATCCACCCTGTGGTTTTTTTTTTTTCTCTCTGTTTAGGTTAAATCCCTGCTGTATCACTGATTTATACTTAATTTTCACGCTGGCAAAAATTAAGACAAAAAGTAAGGCACCAAAAAAAAACCTGCCTTGTACAACAACAAGCCTCATTAGTTATTACAGCCGAGGTGAAAACGTCCAAGTACTTGAGCTGCATGTTGTGTTTCTGATTAAGATCTCATAAACAGGTTATTTCTTTATGCTATGTCCTATTTTGTCAGTTGAACAAGATGCTGAATCCTGGAATTCATGAGCATCAGTATGAAATGTAAGGATGGTTTATTCCCAGTCCATGAAGGCAGTCCTTTGTCAGAACAAATACTGAGTTACAAGGAGCACATCACCCTTGCTGGTAACATCAATTTGTTTACCAGACTTCTAATTCCTTGGTAAACATAATGGAGGGTCTTCTTAATTAATGGCAGACTTCTTGGGGGCGGGGATGTATAAAACAATATGTTTTCCCCATCTGTCTGATTGGTATTTTCAGTAACGAAAGCTACACCATAGCTGTACAGACTATAGTGCTAAGCAGTAACGCAACTGCGTTCTTTATGAAGTCTCCATATTTATAAATAGCCCGCTGATGCAGATCATAGAGACGCTTTATGCAATCTGCTCTCCAGTCATTTAAAACTACACGTAATGTTTGTGGCATGATTGTATCATTTGTAGAAAACTATAAAAAATCCATTCAAAATAAAAATTTGATAGACAAACGAACATGCTGCACATGCTTCAACAGAGCGAGAAAGATGCCTCATATTTTACTTCCTTTGCTGCAGCACATTTTATTACTTGGTAAAGATTCCTTTTTCCTTAAGGATTTTTTCCAAGATTCACTTATGTTGCTCTTGTCATTACATCCAGTCTCAAAATAGTCATAAAATTTGCCTTTACATTCGAGAGCATGGGTGCCTCTTACAGGTTCACAGTTTAGGGCGACGCTCTCTCGCTCAGGTTCGTTACCTCCTTTCTCGTCATTAAATTTTGCCTTTTCCTGATTACTGTGAGACCTGGCATTAGTGATGAATATTTCATTAGCAGGTATCTGGTCATCACTCCTGTAAGAAGAGGCACTGCCAGTGTCATAATCCACCTGCTGGGAACAGCTTGGCAAAGAAATGGGGGGGGAGGAGGAGGAGGAGGAGGAGGAGGAGGAGGAGGAAGAGGAGGAAGTATTTTCTGTACTAGCATTAACAGAGTAGGGTAGATTTAAATAGTGACTGCCACATTCTTGATAGAAGCAGCACGTGTGGAGCTTCTCGTACTCCTCCTTTGCCATCCGAAGGCGTTTTCTGTACGGACAGTCCTGAGGCACAAACCACTCTTGGGGCGAGGTGCCACTGAAGGAGCAGGCGGAGAAGCACCAGTTGTTCTGCATGATGATTTCTCCGTGGATTCTCTTCATTAGATTGTTGATGAGGACAGATCTCCGCAGGTAGACTTCAGGATCATCAATGAATTTCAGCTTTTCCAAAGACATGTAAAGAATATGGGCCCGCTCCTCAAACACGGAGATCGTCTGAAAATGCAAAAGACAGAAGATACGGAGCTGAAGGCAACCGGTTTTGTTGCAGGCAAGGAGAAAGAAAAGGAAGCAAAGCATTCCCCCTCTGTCACTACTTTTCTCATTCTCTTTCTGAGGCGCCTAAAACTGGCTTTTCATTTTGCACACCCGTGTAGCTGGGGACCTGCTTTTTCTTGGCCACAGCATTCACCCAGGTTTAGGAGGCACGTAGCTGAGCGTTACACCAGAGAGGCAATCGCAGGGCACGAATCCAGGATGGGAGAGCGAAATCCAGATGCACACATCTGGCTCTTTATCTGCATTTGGGGTTACAACATAAAATTGTTGTGCAGTTTTGCTCCAGTGATGGCTGGGGGCTTTTTGATGTAAATGGACCCAATTCCATCACCCCCCGTGGGGCTCCTACAAAGCTCTGAAGCCAAGCGAAGGTCCCCTCCTGCAGCCTCAAGGTTTGCAAGACGCAGCCAGCAGCCGTCGCCTCACGCGGCAAGTGTCGGAGCATTTCATCCCCTGCCAGTGGAAGAGGCTCTCCAGCGAGGAGGTCTCCATTTGCCAAGCTCCCTTCTACTGCTCTTGTGTACAAAAGTGCATGCAGGGAGGGAGGCAGGGAGAAACCCATCTCAAAGCATCACGGCATCTGGAGAGCAGCTGTTGGCCTGCGTACTACACCCTGCGCTCTACAGGACCGGTGGGAATGCAGATAGGCAGGGACAAGGTCAGGAAACGAAGAGAGGATAGGGATTTGCAGAAATCCTGGCTCGACGCCCACAGATTTGTTTCCCTTCCATGGTCCTTCCAGAACTCCCTTTCTCGGCACTGGCAGCGTGAGCAGGTTACTGCCCCCGGGAGGCCCCGGATTCTGCGCTGTAATCGCTACCCTGGGAATCAAAATAAGAGAGGGGGCAATGCATGCTACTGTAAGGACTATTAACTAATTTTCAATTTTAGTAAGAATTTGGTTTACGTAGGAGGTAAAGCAGCACAGCACAAAGAGAGGCTGCTCTAAATCCCCCCCATCTGTGGCTTGATCACTCTTCCCTTTCCCACATGGTTACAGCATTTTTGCAGAGTGGAAGTCGTAGCTATGAGGACTGAAAGAGCTTAAAGCACAGCTGCTTTTCACATCCATTCAGCTCTCCTCAGCCCTCTAGCTCTTTCCACAGCCTGGTCCTGTCTGCAGGGCTTAGAAGCAGCACAGCGCCTCGTAAAAACAAAAATTGGCCGTGTTTTCATGTGAGTTCACAGCTGAAGCTCTTCTTTGTTAGAGAGAGTAATTTTCTGTAATAAATGACTCATTTTAAATTGTATTAAGCCTATAGGTTAATTTGCATCCTTTATACCTGCTGCAGCAATAGTCAGTGAAGCCATAAAAGCCTGGAGCAAACCAGTAAGCCTTGAACTGTGATCCTCCTGGAGATACGTCCTGGAGGGCCACCAGTAGGAACAAGTTGTCAAAGGCTTTCGACTACAAATGTCTGCCAACAGCCCTGGAGAGGGGTGCTGGGCCCCACCATCATACCTTCTATGGGACAAGGAATCTCAGAACATAACTCACTCTTTACTGGGCAGCGGAGGTAAGAAATTCAAAGAAATCTGGTGGACATCCTCCCTTCCCCAGAGCTCAAGTGTTGCAAAGTAGAAAACACATTTGAGCTGAACAGAAGAAAGTGGTGACCCAGGGCTTCTGATGTGATACCCCTCTACGACACCACAAAATGATGTCTGGGCCAGGTCTCTCTTACCAATACCTCTATACTGGTTTTTATGCTGTTAGAAAGGGATAAGTAACTATTCCTCCTCTTTGCAACGAAAACAAACACTGATACAAAAAATCCAACAATCTAGCCAAGAAAAAACCTCACTGAAATCAGAGAGGGATGTGACATGTGGGAGACACGCTCACTAACCAGAGCACAATTTTTCAACACCCTCGGTGCTATTTATTCATTGCTCTGGCAGCAGACCGAACACCTTCTGGAATTAACGGCGGGGCAGTTTTTCACCTTCCCAGTCAGGTACTTATTTCCAGCCAACACTATCTGTAGCTGAAAATTCCTTCGGCTACTCTAAGGTCCTTGGGAAGTGAGCTCAGTGTTACCGCTCGCTTCTCCTCTGCGGAAATCCCTCCAGGGAAACAGGATCCCGCCGGGCAGACCTCCCCAGCCGGTGCCCGTGGTAGGGACGAGGCATTCGGTTCTCCTCGCATCTCGGAAGGCTGCCTCTGCGATGCAGGTAAAGATAACGTATAAGCTTGCTCCGCATCTTGATCTGTTTTAGCTTTCCGTCTCTGGGGCTCTTGTGGTACTATTGCCTCCCGTAAGCTGTGCTTTAATCAGATTGTATCGCGTCCTCTCTATCATCGCCAATCGTACGCGGGTAGCACCGGATTGCCATGGGCCAGGTACGATCCAGCAAGGTAAGGATGGTGTCTCGAGGCATCAGCTATCCTTAGGCACATCACCCCAGGGGTTCAGTCCCTTACAGGACTGAGCCGTTAATGAACGAGAGCATAAAATCCCTCATAAAAAAAAGTTAGATTTCAATTTCTGTATTGACTGGCCTGGGAAATGTATACTCTAATGCCTCCCTTGACAGCTTTCATTAAAAAAAAAAAATATTCTTTCATTTACTACTCTGTTCTTTTGGAGTTAGTAGCTTTTTAATAAATAGGATTAAATACTGAAGAAGCTTGTACTTGCTTTCCAAGTCATTCTGTTTTTCTAGAGGATCTGTAACCCATCTGGGGTACACGGAACCTATTACTGTTTTCTCCCCTGGAAAAAGTTTTGAATGAGTGGGGAATCACGGGCCCTTTTTATTTATGTTCTTTGTTTCTGCTGTTCAAACGCTGTTACGGAGCTGTTTCTGTAAGCGTGATACAAACTATCTAAGAACAAAATAATCTGAAAAAAAAAAGTTATTCTCAGCATTTCCATTTACAGTTGTTCTAAATGAAGAAATGCCTTTGCTTCTGAAGCAATTTGATGACAATAAAACAATAAATGTGAACAAGTGACAACTATTTGTTTCTGAGCGAACAGCTGGATCATTCTCCTAATTTCAGCAGAGTATTTCAGCCTTCTGGAAACGGGTCAATCGAGTGTTACTAAGCATCAGAAACTCGGAGCAGAAATAATGGCTATTAGAAAACATACTTTATGTGTACAGCTGCTGAGTGGCGGATGAAAATCCTCTTCTTCCACATATTTCCTTTTAAAGTATGTGATCTTGGATGTTGTTACAGGATTTGAAATTCCCCTGTAATGTGATCCTGTGGGTAATAAATCAGATATGACAAATGACATGCGGTTTGCCGGAGGTTCTCCAAACAAAATACTTTTCATTTCCCTTCGCGCTACGGGAGAACTCCACCGCATATTTTCACATACATTTGCAGCGATCAGAAACAAACCCTCACCCGACTCGCACACAACTCGCCAGACGCGCCGGCTCGGGCAGCCGAGGGCTGCTCTGCAGCACCGGCAACCGCCGCCGCCCTCGGGGCGCTCGGCTTCGGGAAAACTTTCACTCCGGGCCCGCCGCCCTCGCCAGCGCTCCCCGCGCTCCGGGGAAGCCGGCTACGGCGGCGCCCGCTGAACCCCGCGCACCTGCGGCCCCGCGGCCGCGCCACGCTCGCCCGTGGGAGAGCCCACGCCTCCCGCCCGGGCCCCCCGCCGCCGCCCCCAGCAAGCCGCCGGAGCCGCCGCGCCTCCCGCCGCGGACAAACCTCCGTCCCCCCGCCCGCCGCCGCGGAGCGGGCCGACCGCCCGGGCGCCCCCGCGTCGGATCGGCGCGGCCCCGGCGGTGCCTACCTGCGGCGGGGGGCCCGGGGGCCGGCGGGGCCGGGGGCGGCGGGGCGGCGGGGCCGGGGCGGCCGCAGCAGGGCGGCTCCCAGAGGGCGCGGTAGGCGGCGAGGTCGGCGGCTCCCTCGGCGGCGATGGGGCGGCCCAGCCGCTGCATGGGCAGCACCAGGGTCATCGCGGGCGCCGGCACCTGGAAGCGAAGCAGCGCGGTGAGCGCCCGGCACCCCGCCGCCCCCTTCACCTGACCCCCCGCCCCGCGGTGCGCCGCCCCCCGTGCCCCCGTGGCAGTCATACCCCTATATACACATACACAAATACACGCATATGTACCTTACGTAGACACACATTTTTTTTTTCCCCCTTCTATGGCAGGAAAAAGCGCGGAGCCCTCTCCCACAAAGGGAGCGGGGTCCCCCGCACCGGGAGTTTGGGCGCGCTCCCCCCCACGCCGCCCCCCGGCCCCGACCCGGCGGCCCCGCGCCCGCCCCGGCCCCGCTCCCGCTCCCGCCGCCCCCCGGCCCCGGCGGCGCTGACACACCGGCACGGATCCGCTCACTCGCTTCCCATTTTCTCCCGGCGGTGCTGGCACAGCGCGCTCGGCACCGACGGGTGTGCGAGGCTGCGTGTGCGTGTGCCTGCGGTGCGTGTGTGTGTGTGTGCTGCGGGGTGTGCGTGTGTGCGAGAGAGCGCGCCCAGCAGTCAGGGATCGCGTTTCTTTCTTCTTTCTTCCCTCCCAAACGAAACAGACAGCAGAGACTTAGGTAGTTGTTTCCACTAGCCCCGATCGGACTGAACTGGATCTGCCTCCAGTCAAAACACTGCGAGACTAAGACAGAAAATTGGCTCCGGTTTCAAGCCGTGAGTTGCAGTCCCACCGGAGCCAAGCACAACATCGGCGGAGCGGGCGGAATATTAAGCAGGAGCGGGGACTCCAGGGCCAGCGCCAGGCTGCGAGCTGCCTCCTGCCGCGACAGCAGGCGGGAGGGGAGGGGAGGGGAGGGGAGGGAGCAAACTTTCTGCGAGGGGCAAGGGATGAGTTCATAGTCACCTACTTCTTGGCAGAGGAGCGCGGAACAATGCGCCCAGACACGGCCCGGCCCCTCCCTCTCCTTCCTCCTCCTCCTCTCTCTAAGAAAGCGGGATGTAGTTCCCCCTCGGTGCAGCCCTCCCGGAGGAAGACGAGGGCCCGAGCAAGCCCCGAGAAGGAGGGGCCGCAGGTGGGCAGGTGGAATTTCAGCAATTGTTTGTGTTAGCAGCGGAGCGCTCGCTAACAAGAGGAAAAAATAAACCGCAGCAGAAGAGGGAGGAAAAATAAATCATTCACATCTGCCAGTTGTTTTCTTAAATCCTGGAAGAATGCACAAGGCTGCTACTTTATTAAGAAACAGGCTTCCAGCATGCGCTCGCTCTCTGCTCCTTAGATGCATGCATCTAAGTTAGCGCATGCTGGAAGCCTGTTTCTTAATAAAGAAATGCCATGCATGCGTGGCTCTGCCCTACGCTCCTCAACGGGGCAGAAAATGGGAGGTGAAGGAGGAAGGAAATCCCCGAGCAGGTTGCCCTAATAAAGGCCACCAGACCTCGCTGTGATCGTACTGAAGGGTGCCTAAACCCCTTCCTCAGAGTCAATTTACTGATCATGCACTGCGTATGGCTCTCAGTCATTTTCTTGCAGTAGCCCATTAATGCCATCTTGCATTTCCTGGGCAAAGAAACAATGACACGGGGAATGGAAGCCACTAGACTGGCCCACTGGAAGTTATCCGTGACACAGACAACATACATTATTTATTCCCCACACCTTTTGTTACCAGCTGAGTACCGGCGCATGGAACGACTGGTCAAAACAACAAGTGGGTCAGTCTGCTGACCTAAGAGCAAGGCCAAAAAGTGGCCCAAGAACCAGCTAAAAAGTCATATATTTTGCAGCTGAAAAGATTACACTGTCATTAGGAAGCACCCATGGACTCCTCTCATTAATCTGCACCGAGGAATCACTCACAAGGAGACATCAATCTTCTCATGTTGGCATGATGTCAACATTCAGTGTTTGTCCTCGGAGAATAAGGGTTGGAAGAAACTCACTGCTGCTTTGGGAAAGTCAGGATTTCTTTGCTCGTAATAAATTCAGCATCCCTTTATGGAATTTTTTTATGAGAATCAGAGATTTCGACTGTGCATTTCTTTTTACCATATTTCATCACAAATAGGTCTTTCTATGCTTAAACAGAAACACCCAGGAAGGAAGGAAGGAAGTGTTGGGATGCCTTCTGCATAGTGCTTCTGATTTATCTTGAAAAACCGCATTCTCTGGACAGCCGGTAAAGTAAATGAACTGCTTCTGCTATTTACAACACGCAAAATTAACAGAGGCAGGCCAGTTAACTTCTATAAACAGCTACTGTCCATGCACATTCTCCATGTTTCCAAACTGTATAAAACAAACGCATAAATAATAGAGCTTCCCTAGGAAGAAAAAAACCAACCAACCAGAAGACGAAAGCCCCAAACCAAGCTTGTAGCTCTCAGCATGCATTACAAAGCTGTATAGGTGGCACCCAGCTACAAAATAAGCCCCATTTTGTAGCAAAGGAATTGCTTCAGCACACAGAAGCTGAGAACCAGGCTTTTAAAAGGGCTTGTGACTCTGGGCATGCTACTTGCTCCTGTTTGATTTGCAGAAGCACTGATTTCCAGCTGCTGCAAATGAGTGGGAAGGGAGCTGCGAGTACTCGGCACACGGGAAAAGTCAGCCTCCTTGAAGGTAAAGTTGGACACGGCAAAACTGGAAGCCTGAAGTATGAGGTGATATTTACTGAAAAAGCTCTACTGGACCTAGCTCCATAAACAGGACCTCTGGCATTGCTCCCAAAGAGCCAACCTACTGTTTCTCCCTATTAAGGGTGGCAAAATCCACTCCTGAGTATCTTGCCAGAAGACACGCAGCAAATCAGTGTCAGAGCCAGAAACAGAACCAGATCTCATCGTCCTCCAGCTGTAAGCCCAACCCATTTATATTACATTATCGTATGCAATGGAGGGATTTCATCCAAAATCCCATTCGTTTCAATGAGACTTTGCAGAAGAGCACACGCATTGTTACATTTTCATTAACGCCACTGGAAATAAAGGATGAAAGATGTACATGTGAGCATACAATACATTTACTATACAAAATTACAGCAAAAGGTTGACACTTAGGGCTGGATTCAATTTTGAAAAATCCATTTGGGAGCCTTGTGTGGGCTTCAGTGGCATGGAAGCCAGGCACAGTTTTTTATTGAACCCAGCCCTCCATCCTTAGGCTACCACAATTTTTCCATTTTGTCAGCCAAATGCATGCAGTGCGAGGACACCCCAAGGCATCTACAGCAGCCTGAAGGTTAAAACGTCAAACTTTTTCCGTATGCAGTTTTACACAGTAAGACTACTGTACATTGCTACGCTACTCCATTTGCTGGGGTTTTCACTCACTATTCCTCCAGAGCCATTATGATGTTAATGAGAGAACTGTAATGATGCCATTCACATTATAACAAGCCTAATGTGATGTCAGTGAAAAGGGCTCTTTATACAGTTCCAGAACGCCTCTAAAAACCCAAACTTAAATATAAAATGCCTTGACAATAATGCTGCAGGTCTCACCAAGATCAATAAAGACAAGGGGATAGACTTAACGCGACTATTCCTTTCTTTACTCCTGGGTTTGTAGCCAAGTACTGCAGTTTCAGTCTTTATCATATATTCTGGAGCGTTTCCATTGCATAACAACATGACTTGAGGAGAGAATAGCATCCCATTGTTCACATCTGGATTGCAGTGCTTAGAAAACAAAATTGCCATCATTTTGGTAGCTGTTACCTTTCTGGCATTATAGAAAATTGACGCTGCAGAAGCAGTCAGAAATCCCACTGCACGAGCACCGCACGCAGGCTGTGCTGCCCCACAGCCTAAGAAAGCAAGGGACAGCCAGGAGGAGGAAGAGGAACGGCACAATTGCATACCCAGACTGGTGTACATACATAATAAACAATAAAACCCAACTATATCGCACTTAAACAATTCCAGGATAACCTCGTTGTTAACTATCTACTCTTTATAGTTGCTGCAACAAAGTTTGGTATCGCTAACTTAGCTGAGGGAGGCCGGGCATCCTCGGGGCAAGAGCATCACGGAAGAGGGCGTTAAGGCTCCCCTGGGAGCAGCAGATAAATGCACGAGGACGCCAGCATCACTGGCAAAGACAGCAGAGCCATACAGTGGAGACAATGATGGAGCGATGACAGCTAAGGCGGAGCGGTGACAACCTAGCACGTGAAAATAAAAGACTAGATGCAGGCAAATGAGGCGGAAAGGCGGGAGGCGGATTGGCTCTGACCACAGCAGCGGACAGGGAAGAGGATGTTGGGAGCTTGTCTTTGAATAGATCAAACTGGCTGATATGTCACAAGTTCAAGGAGGAGGAAGTTACAGAGATGGGAGATAAAGAGGGCCTTGATTAAAATGTTTATTGTCAGTATAGATATGCACGGAGTTATAGTAGCGTTATGAATGAAACAGTGGAAACACTGGGAACACTGAATCACAGCACACCGGGGCAGCCCAGTCACAGTAAAGGAAAGCAAAGAGTTGAAGGCGATCCCTGCGCTCGGGGCTCTGGAGGCAAGGCGAGCAGCAAGGCTGCAAGAAGGGGAAAAGCACCTAGAATTGGCCATGCTGGATTTAAACTGAAAATTGGACTTCCAAGAGACAGGCCATGGGTCGGGAGCAGACAGAGAGATCTCCTCCTTCTCTTGTTGATATAAAATAGCTGAGAAGAACTGCAGTATCTCATCATGCCAGCGCAGAGCGGTCCCTGGTCTGCAGCGAGGGAGACGCTGAGCCACAAGCCGGAGATTGACGGGAGGAGGCAGAGGGAGGAGGGCAATGGGCACAGGTGGCAGCGAGACAGCGCGGGCCCTGGGCAATGGTGATTTTCTGTTCCTTCAGCTGCACCTTGTGTCAGAAACGCGTGTAACTCCATCTAACATGAGCATGGTACAAGGGCGAAATGAAAGGGTTAAGGCTGGCTGAAATAACTAGACTGGTAAAACAACAGGTCTGTGTGCCAACGGGGTCGATTCAGCTCTTCATCCTTCGGAGGTATAGATAAACTATAGACCTGCCAAGTCTAGTGTTTTTCCTTGTATTTCTTGGCCCTCACTTCAGGGAATTTCAAGGAATCCACTGTTTTTTTCTTTTTGCTTTCTTTTTTTTTTTCCTTCTTTTTCTAGAGCTGGACTTACTGTTTGGTGGAAAAGGAATTAACTTGAAATCAGAAATTGGTTTCTGTGTCAAAATACAGCCTTCCATGAAAGTGTTTCAAAGGTATCTTCACTTAACTTCTGTCCTAATTTAGATTATACAACTCCAGATGCTCAAGTCTCTCTTTCTCAAGACAAAATTCCAAGCAAATATTTCTCTGACTTTCCTAATTCCCACATGTTAATTTTTTTCCTTTTCATTCTTTTGAGTTGAATTCTTCCCTTAAAAACTTTTTGGAGTTACTCTGTCCCAGTGTCGTGGTTTAACCCCAGCCGGCAACTAAGCCCCACCCAGCCACTCGCTCACTCACCCCCGTGGGATGGGGGAGAGAATTGGAAGGGCAAAAGTGAGAAAACACATGGGTTGAGTTAAAGACAGTTTACTAAGTAAAGCAAAAGCCGCACATGCAACCAAAGCAAAACACGGAATTCATTCACCGCTTCCCATCGGCAGGCAGGTGTTCAGCCATCTCCAGGAAAGCAGGGCTCCATCACGCGTAGTGGTTACTTGGGAAGACAAACGCCGAACGTCCCCCCCTTCCTTCTTCTTCCCCCAGCTGTATATGCTGAGCATGACGTCATATGGTATGGAATATCCCTTTGGTCAGTTGGGGTCAGCTGTCCCAGCTGTGTCCCCTCCCAAATCCTTGTGCACCCCCAGCCCGCTCGCTGGTGGGGTGGGGTGAGGAGCAGCAAAGGCCTTGACTCTGTGTCAGCACTGCTCAGCAGTAACGAGAACATCCCTGTGTTATCAACACTGTTTCCAGCACAAATCCAAAACACAGCCCCATACCAGCTACTGTGAAGAAAATTAACTCTATCCCAGCCGAAACCAGCACACCCAGTTTGTCAGGGCCCCCCGATTTTCTTAGCAAGCATTTTTTTCAGAGAAAATAAATGAAAAAAGAAAATGTGCTTTTGAATTCTTAACAGTTGTGCTTTCTCCTGCTTCTGGTTTCTACGAAGCAGAACTAGAGGAGGTTTCTACACTGACAGAAAAGAGGTTTCCTCTTTTATTTCTTTGAGGGTATATGTCACCCATCAGTACTCTTGGTAGCCTATATGCAATGAGCTCTTAAATGGTGGTTCTAACGGTTATAGTTTGCCCCAGAATTTATGCAAATATATGAAAATGCAAGCAAATTTGCAATCTATTTTTTTGCCACGGGGCTCTGGCAGATATGAGAAAAGGTGACATCAAGTTTACTGCAGCCATCTCCTGAAGGCTGCTTCAGGCTGCCTGCTCTAGGAGAACAATAAAGCCCCATGGTATTTATTTCAGTAAGCATAAATATTTTTTCCAGTGTTCTTAGCCAAAATGTCTCACATGCTCTCTGCCTCCACCCCGCTGGTGGCTGCCTGGTCCCGCTACGTAAAGACGTATAAAGCTCCGTCCAGGATCCACTCAGCTCCGTGGGAGTTTAGTTTGCAAAACACTTCGATGTCCTGAGGGTGAAGGGTGCTCCGGTTGCTGCAAACCATAGCTGACAGTATTTCTGATTAGTTAACCTTTGCCACGGGTTTTGACACTGAAGAGGTGCTAGATGCTGTTGTTGGGACTGAAGTCAGAGAGAAAAAGGGGTCAGGCAGGGCTGAGACAGCAAAGCCCTTCTGTTACATACGGAGACTTCCCGAATCACAAGGCAGTTCTCGTCACTTGTTCTTTAAAAGAGGCACCAATTAAAACCGCTTCCCCACTTAACTTTCGCTCCGGTGCAGCAGCGCATGCATGTCACTGGCACCGTAAATTAGATGGTTTATGGGGTTAATTATATTGCCTTCTTCACTTTTTGTCTGCGGAAGAAAGTAAACAAAACAAACAAGAAAGTGTTTTGGAACAAAGAGCGAGTTGTCTCCCACTTTGCTGTGTGCTACTTTCCACGAAGAATGAGAGCTATTATTATTCTTTTACAAGTTTCCTTCTAAGGGAAATAAACACCAAAGGTAGGATTCCAAGGAAATGACTCACAAATATTGGCAACGGGCTCCGAAAATTGGATCCAGTCTTTGCAAAAGCCTTTAGCAGAATACTAACCCCTCTTACTGCAAAATAAACTTTTCCCAGACAAGCTGCTCATCAGCTCTGCGCGCGCGCGTGTGTGTGTGTGTGTTAGGAAGCGGAGACAGGAACAGAACCCATTTCTCACGTCTCCCCCTCTTCCCTCCAGGGCACCGCTTCTGATGCCATTTTTAGCTGGAAGCTGGAAATTTTTAATAACCGACTGAGTCATCCTCGGGAGAGGGAGGGAAAGGGATGCGCCTCACCTTGCCGCGCTGCGTGCTGCCCGCCGGCCGTCCCCGCCTGCAGAGACCCCCGGGAGAGCCGGGCCGGGCAGCCGATTTGCTGCAAACCGATCTACAAGAGCTGGCAGGAACCTTTATCCTACAGCTGTAAAAACGAGGGGCAGAGCAGGGAAGGGTTGGGTTTTTTTTTCAATCCCCTGACATTGCGTTGAATTCGGCAGGGCGGGATCAGCCTCTAATAATCTGTTTTCAGTCACTGAGTTACCCTTTCAGATGTGCAGAAGGTAACTGTGCACCGTGACTCATATTTTATTTCTTAATCAGGAACCCCAGGAACCAGGAATGCAGACACTGAAAAATCAGACAGCTGAGCAAAATCAGTGTGGCAGGATTACCATCTGCAAACAGAACAATCTACTTTGCATATTTATTTTTCAGCTGTTTAAAATTTTGAATCATAAATGCATATTCTGTATCACTTGTAATGCACACGTTCTAAAACGCTCGTGCTCTCTCATGTTGGTTTGGGGAGTTTGTTTGTTTGTTTTGTTTTTGACGATGTAAATCTGGTTAGACAAGAGCAACAAAAATTGCAAACCTTACACTGAATTCCTTTGTCGCTTGGTTCTGCTTAGACGAGCCTTTTAAATGAAAGAAGCTGGTCCCCTTCTTCATTTCCTTTGCAAATTCCTATTTAACCACTCCAAATCGAGATGAAACAAACGGGCATGCTGGTCCAGAGTCAGATTTTTTTAGAAAGTCCCTTTACAGCGTGCCTAAAACTGATTGGCAGCCAAGTACCTACTTAAGGCGCGAAAGGCTGTATTAGTGGAAGTTTTGCGTCTGGTTCAAGGTCTCCGGCGTTGCCAGGTAGTTTCTTAAGCCTGTAATTCACTAAGTGCCCGACAGACACTTCTTCCAACAGGACCTCTAAGTAGGAACGATGTTTATATAGACTGTCTGAGGCATCTGAATTGTGCTGAACTCCAGCCATCGCTCAACCAGTTATAACCAGCTGTCAGGGTTGGGAAGAAAACCAGGATAAACCAGTGTGGTGGTGCCTTCCCGAATCTGCTGGCAGGGTGGCACAGCAAGCTGGGAGGTAGGAGCTCCTCGGAGCCCACCTCGCTGCAGTGTTAATGGGTGAATTTTAATATTCCATAATTGCATGGCTGTCATTTTAGTGACAAGAAGAAAGGATGAGCTGGGAAGTGGCGGCTCCTGCGGGGAAGGAGGTGCAGAGGGACGAACACCAAGCCAAGCAGGGGGAGAAACAGGAACAAGAGTGGAAAGAGGGAAGAAAGGCAAAAGGTATCAGAGTCCTGTTACTCCCCACATTCTTCACCCCGTATTCCATGGACTTCATAAAGGAGAAGAAATGACCCATCGCTAGGAATAAACTCATTATGCTAGCACACGATAGAAAACATGTCGTTATCCACAAGTGAAAAATCACGGTGATCAACTGGCCTATACCCGTCCTCAGCCTCTTGCGGTGCTCAGCTTTTCCCATTTTCTGGAAGCCCCCCCAAAGCGGCCAGAGCAGCCGGAGCCGCGCGAGGCCGGCCAGGATCTGATCCCACCTGGGCACTGCCACGTCTCCAGCTCGCCGCTCTGCAAAGACTGAACGAGGGGAAATGACACCGGCCCGCCGTCTGGCTGGAGGTGCCGGCAGGAAGCACCTTCCCAGTGAGAGATACTGGGAACCACTCTCATGTATTTTGTAAAGGTTAGGAAGAATGAGTTTAGTTACAGGATAAAGGTCTCCCAGCCGCAACAGCACGGCACGTCTGCGGTGAGGAGCTGGGAAGGGAAGAGATGGGAGAGAGCCCACTGTTGTATGGGATATAAGGGGTTGATTTAAAAACACAATTTAAAATGCTTTTTTTCCATAATAAATGTTTGCAACACACATAAAATAAATTAGAAAAAGAGAAATGTCTAAATAATGAAAAGATTATAAAATTATGACACCAGTACTGTTGAGTATCCATTTTTTATGCATGACATAGCTCATGAGGCAACTGGGCAGCACAAATGACCTGTAACTGGTAAGAGACACTTTTGGCAGGAATGGGTTAGTCATTCACCTCTGTGCACTGGGGACATCTTCCCAAAATCAGGCTTTCTGGGGTAGCATCACAAATTACAGTGTTAAGATGAAATATTATATTTATTTTGATGCAGAACTTCATATTTGACTGAATTTTTTTTTTACTTGCAGCATTCTCATTGACTCTTACTAACATGACTTTGTCCATTCATTTCTCAGTCTCCTTGTCTCTGTCCCTGTTTTCAGACTTCAACATTTATCGTCTATAAAAGCAAAAAAAGATCAATTTTATCAAAATTTAAAAACTCTTATTTATGTTTCAATTTACAATGCAGGCCCCAAAAGACTAAATTTTTAAAAAATAAAACATTTTAAGTTCAGTTTTCATTTTAAGTCCAACCTATTGATTTAATAGCTAAGAAAAAAGTCATCTCTTAGAACCAGGGAAAAACAACATAAAATACTTGTATCATATGAAATAATTATGCAACCAAGGAATGTGAGGAAAAAAAGAAATCTTGTACAGGCAAAATTGAGGTGACAAACACAGCTGAGGTACTGAGAGAGTTAATATAAGCAGATCACAGGCTTTTATAAGAAAAGCATTCCTCTGCACAACTTGTCATTGCAAAAGTGGAGATGTAGATTTCAACTGTCCTTGGACTGATAATATTCTACTAAGATCTGCATTCAATTATTTAGCTGGTGCTACAGAAAGTGGTTATTCCTTTTACTTGAACAGTAGCATAAAAAACTTGAAGTTATTCCGAGAATTAATTTTCATTTAGAGAATGTTTTGAGGCGCGTGTCCTCATCAAGGCTGGGACTCGTAGCTCTCTGACCCACACAAGTGGTTCTTCCCCTAGCACTGGGAGTTGGTCTTTATTAGCACTTCATTTCTAAGGAGTATTTTTATTGCCATGAGCAGGGACTATCCACAAGGAGAGCGCAGTCCAACGTGGATGGCGTTCCCAGGGACCAGGAAGGACCACGTGTCCTGGCGGAGTCTCCTGTGCATGCTCCTGGCAGAAGGGTCTGGAGAAGGGGAAAACACAGGCGTATTCATAGAATAGTTTGGATTGGAAGGGACCTTTAAAGGTCACCCAGTCCAACCCCCTGCTGTGGGCAGTTTTCAAGCTAGAGCAACCCAGCTCCCTGCAGGAAATTACCCCCTCCTCTATACTGGGGCAGCTTCAGGCAAAAAAGAGCAGATAACCACACGCTGGGCCCAGCACTGAGGAAGAGGATTTACTCTCCTCTGTCACAGACCTGGATAGTGTCTACTGTCCAGAAAGGAAGACAGTGTTGATGTGTGGGAGGGATGGCATTTTAAGAGCAGGATCTGGTGCAATGGCAATTTCCCAAAGCCATTCCTGCTTGCCTGCGCCAAAACCTCCATCTAGCTACCGCACAGCTGTGTCAACCCTCTTGTTTATCCATACGGCGTGTGCTGGACTACATCTAAACTCCAGGGACTGGGGAGATGCCCAAGCTAAGTCCTATGAAGTTTTCTAACTGGTATGAGTAATGGCTGGGGACATGCAATTGCTTTAGTTTAAACAAACCTGTGCAGCCATACCCATGATTTCAATGGAGTACGCTATTCCCCAAAGGTCAAAAAACAGAGAGAGGAAGATATGGGGAAGCACTTGTTTATTCCCTTGTATTTTCATTGTGTTTACAGTATATTGATACTCACGCCAGTGCCCATATCCACTTTCACCTTCATCTCCAGCAGCAATAGCAAAGACACTGTACATCCAATCCTTCTCAAGGATGCACTCTGGGGCTCAACAGTGACTTTTTTTTGCTAAAAGGAGAGAGATTTTTAAACTTCGCTTTCAGTTCATCCATCAAACCACCAAGAAAAACTGAATAATGATCAGCTTCGGTTCAATTATTCAGTTGATTCATTTTTGTCATTGCAATGAAATTACAATACGAACTCTAAAATAAAATTTAGACCTCATGTTAAATCTCTGAAGTATTTTTTAGCTCTGGCTTAGCTGCTGTTCCATGATAATGAATTAAAGATTCACTTCCTTCCCATGTCTACTTCTGCCCAATGCTTTCCTGTTCGCCGTCCCTCTACGTTGCACATGCTCTCTGCTTTTCACAAAAGGAGAAGACTTTCCTCTCCCGCTCCCAAGGACCAGGCAGTGCCAGCCCAGCTCCCGCTGAAGAGTTCCTCAAGCTCACCTCGCTCCGTGAATAGAGTCACTGAGTGCAGTGGGACTACTCAGCCTGCACAGAGCTGGCAGAACCTGGCCCCGAGAAGAAAGATCCAATCAGTCCAACGACAAAAACAAGCTCGCGGCGACGTCGCAGGGTACAGCTCCGAGAGGCTCCAGCCCAACGTGAGGACAGCCAGAAGCAAGGTGCCAAGTTTCTGTTACAGCTCGGGAGAAGTTTGCGCAAGGTTACCGGAGGATTACGCAGAACTGGAAGGGCGATTCGCTGGCGATCGTCTGCTCCAGCAATTTGTTATTATGAGCTAGGGAAATACACCCCAGTTGTCTTTAATAGGAGTACATCACAACCTCTGAAGGATATATCATCTTAAAAAAGAAATCCCAACAGCTAAAAATCTGGATGCTGAGAAATGTACCATTCAATTACAAAGTAAATTACATGAGCCTCCTGTGTGTGGTTCTGCTCTCAAAAAGCATTAGCAGCTTCCTACTACTTTACAGCAATGAAAGCAATTTCTTTACTTAGAGAAGCACAGTAAATCAGAAATAAAAGGTCCTCAAGAAAAATATCTCGGCACCAATTCCTAATCTGAAGGGCACAAAAGGAGTTGAAAAACAGCAGAGCATAGCCAACGATTGAGAAATAAATTGGTAGGAGAAATTATTCTGGGTCACAGTAAGTTAAACCGTAGACTGTGTTTGTTGTCTGAAATTATTCCAAAAGCAAAATTATTCCAAGAGAGAAGGATAAATATCCCTGAATAATCCAAACCAAAAATCAAATATAAAAGCAAGAATATTATTTAGTTGGATTCCAAGTCCATGTCATCTTGAAGGAATTAACCACTCGCCCAGGTTTTGCTCTCTATTTGTTTCTAAGTACGGAGGCTGGAGAGGAAAGCATTAGGGGAATGAAGGGAATCTTAGGCAAGGCACTAAAATTAAGTTTCTTATTCAGTTTACATACTGTATATGTTTTTAAATATAGTTGATTTTGCCTCCCAAAATCTGATCCGGGTAATACGGAACACATACTGTGTTTCAAAGTATACTTGTACGAAGGAAGTAATGACTTCAATAAAGTTAAATATATAAATTTGAATGCCGATTTTAGAATTGGGGTTCACTCTCAGGGCCACTAAACTCTGCAGCAGGTACTGGTTAGCCTAAGTCTGATTCACCTGGTACCACTTTAGCAATTCCACACACAGGTGTAAACGTTAAGGCTTTTAATACGTAATGATACTTGGTGTGTCAGGCCCTTCCATGACTGTGTGCTTGGAACAACACACTCACGATGAGGTTAAAACCAAAAGTAAATTCGTAGTTAAAGAAGGAACAAAGAAATCATTCTCTTTGCTGACTTAGCAAGAATTTAGCTTTAACAGATAGCATTACAAAATCTAAATTAATAGGTTTGCTCTTTTCTCCTTCTCATCAATGAAAGCTACCAAGCTAGTTACCTATCGTTGCTGCTCTGGCCATCCTGGTGCAAGGAAGCATAATGCATCAGCGTCTCAAATTCCATATTGAAAGATTTAAGCACTCATGTATTTGACTTGTATATTTTTTTTACTCTCTGAAGTAAATACCTTCATATGCATTTTAGAGGCTGTTGCTTTTAAAGGGACTTCTATTGCAGCTGATAAAGTATCACACACTAAAAGTGGTTTAAAATAAGAAAACGTAATTCCCTCTGTACATACAATAACTTACATTTTGGGCTTCAGCAGGCTGACACAATTCTTTTCACCCGGAGAGCTTCAAAGGCAAACAATTTTAGTACCTATAAAGCAACAATTTTCCTTCATTTTTATACTGCCAAGGACTCTTCCAGTCATGCTTCTTTTTCCCAACCATTAGCTATATTTAGAAATAAATATATACGAAATCCAAAAGAACTGATGGATATGGAAATATCTATCTATAGAAAGTGGCAAGTCTGGAAACCTTCCTTTTGTCCAGTCTACCTGAAGAGCTTAATAAACTTGTCTGAAATTATTCTGCAAATCAGCAGGATTTTTGAGACAAAAAAGGAAAAAAACCCACCAATTTAGTTGAATTCAATGTAGTTCAATTCAATTTAGTTCAGGATTTCTTTACTTGCTTAGTGGCTATTTCTCAGCATTGATGTGAGAGTTATTACTAAAATACATGAGCCAGCTACTCCTCCTACAGGTCAACACACTGACATCTTTGTTGATCAGAAAACGGTTCTGGTGTTCTAGAAGGTGGCATATCTTTTTCAACGCCCAGTGCGATTACAAGCAGCATATTCCCTCCAGATGAGCATTTTCTGCTATCCCTCGCAGAAGAGATGAAACTGTGATCTCAATTGTTTGCATTCGTTAAAGATCCTCTAATACATTTCATAAGAGTACGTTCTTTAACCTCAAGGCTTTGGCCAAATTCCAATTCAATTACTGTCTACCTGAAAATTTTCCCATTAAATTAGGATTGATGTATTTGTCTCCTCCCTTAAACTGGTGTGCAGCAGTGGCTTGAACTGCTAAGAGTTTTCTAGGCTTCATCTTCAACCTGGCTCATTTCAGGGTTAGGTTAAGAATATCAATAGACTCAGCTGACACCGGGCTATATACTGCAATTAGTATTTGTTAAATGTTTCAATATCCACTTACTAAAGGAAGTATTAAAGTGAAAAGCATAACTGCACACTGTATCCCTAAAAGAAACAGAGAAGATTATGTGCAATAACTTGCTGAGAAATCCACTGACAGTCTTAGTGGATACAAGTGAAGGCTGAAGATCTAACTACAGACCACCATGATGCATTAACATTTTTTCAAATCCACGCCTCGCAGAAACTACAACGTTTCTACTTTTACACAAGGCAGAAATGTTTGTCATCCAGTGGTTACATGGACCATAAATTCATTGAATTGTTTTACAGCTTTTGTTCTTTTGATTGCAGCATTTACTGGGGGTGATTAATTTGGTTTGCCCAGAATGACAATGACAGTTTAAGTGTATTCTGTATTTCAGGCTGTTGACGTAATAGATCTTGTGCTGCATGTCTACCTTTTGAGAAAGCTTTCAGTGAAATATTATGCATAATTAGAGAGGGTGGGACATGCACTCAGAGAAGAACAATTCCTTGAAGTACTTCTGGCAGTGAAATGCTTGCCTAAGGGCAGATCGCCCTGTTCCACAGAAAAACCAAGAAGGAAGTGGAGGAGGAAATCTGCGTGCGAGATGTGTGGTGGCTTGGGTACCAGCATCCTTGGATCTTTACAGATTGTCTGGAAGCACCTGCTTTCGAATTACCTTCAGCAATTGTGCTCTCGCAGCTTCCTAGTGGTGCTGGTGCTCCCACATTGGTCACGCACCACCCCCCTTCCGCTCGAAGGGCTCCCTGGGCTCCGAGCACCGACAGTGGCAATCCTTCTGCAGTGACTCTTGTGTCACGCAACGCCTCAGGGCAAACTATGTCCTTGAAGCGGGTCCTGCTGTGCGACAAGTGTTCTGGGGGTGGAAGAAGGAAAAAAAAAAAAGAGGATTTGGTGGTGGTTTAGGAGAACGCCCAAAATAGCATCAACTGTATTAAATGTACAGAATTTTAAATGACAACATTGCTATACATTTTCTAGTTGATTTTTTTAAAGGATGCATTATACCAGAACCAAGTAGCAATTTCTGTCCCATCAAAATGGTGTTTCTGTCCCATCTCTATGGTGTTTCAAAAGTATTTAGAATCATTTCTGCCTGCCCCTATCGATTTCACTTCTAACAATTTTTACAAGATTTTTTCAAAATAAGATGAGAAGTGGTTGGATAGATTCCTCACAGGCAACAGTCAGCAATGTAAAATGCCTCCACATTCACAGCAGTTTTCTCAGACAGTGGTTTCAGCATCGTAGTTAGCTGAGCTAAGTGCGGATTGCCAGGGAAGGGACAGCTCAGCTCCAGCTGTGCCCTTCCACTCCCCTCCCTGTGCTGGCACTGGCACTCATTTAGGCTCTAATTCAGTCACACTGGGGAACAGATCCCACTGAAAACTTTTAAAAAAAATCTTCTTAGGCTTTATCCTAATCCTTCAGTGACTCTTGTTGATAGCAAGAATTACAAAAAGACTGCATAACTGAGGTATTCAGCATACATATTCGGCATGTTTAAGTATAAGCAGAAAAGCATTATTCTGACTATAATACTACATGCAGCAATTTCTATATAGTAATGCTTTAGAGAGAGTATTTCATACTATCTTTCAACAGAAGAAAAGACATGCATCAGTTTTACTGATTAATTTAATTCTACGACAGGTCATTTAGTGCCTGGATATATCAATGACATGCAAGAAAATGGGAATTTTGGCAATGAGAATAAGGGCCAAGTAAATCAGCTAAGGCTACAAAGCTAGCCTGCATCAAACGTGGAATTAATTCCCGATTAGATCAACAAATACCACCACACCCTCGCCCTGCTTTATTAACAGGCATGCTCAAGGGTCTGGAAACAGCCCCGTTGCCATTTCCCAATCAACACCACTACTGTACAATATATACCGGTGCTGTCGATGACAGTAGTTTGTATTCGCTGGCAAGCCTTCTGTGAAGAAGTTCAGTTAAAAACCCATGTGCTTGGAAATAAGGAAACATACAGAATGGCTTCATCCCAACTGTTGGCTTGGCTGTGTGCGTAACAGATGGTGAAGGCTGAATGGTTAATGCTATTACTTAGCCTGTTGGCCTGGCTTGTGTGCTCCCAAGTGTTTTCTACTGTCTCAGAAAAGTGCAACAAGCTTGTGCGATGATTTGCCACTGAGACTTACTTAGATCTAGCTACATTTTCATGACCTTTATCCTAGCTGACTGATCTGGAGCTTTTTAAAATAGCTGATTAAATGGCTTTTCTTTTTCCTGCCTTTAAAAAAAAAAAAAAAAAAGAATTATCTCTGCGTTCTATATCTCCCTAATTTCCTAAGAATGCCAGACATTTTCTGGTGAAGGCATTAATTAGCAAAGGCTTGCGTGACTGACATTTTAGTCTATTGGTACTTCAGGTCTCTGCACAGGCAGATGAAAATGCTGTGATATCACGAAAAATGTGTACTTAACTCTAATGGTACAAATCTGGTCTCCTTTGGTGTGTTTGAGCCTGCTCCCTTTCTGTTGAAGCCTGCTGAACCACTGCAACAAGAACTGATACAACAGGATGGAACTTAAGCTTTGATTACTGACTATTATCTTTTATACTCTTATTCATTACATTTGTAAAGCTGAGTTGGCCTGGTATTCTGGATTTCTGTTTACAGTTAACCTTTAATTGTAAACAGTGGGCTACAGAGATTGAACTATTTTCATCGCAATTCTTGAAACCAGCACTTTCTCAACCAGGAATGAAAGATGATTTGAAGTTTTCTTATTTCACACTAGCAAAATTAAAAGCAGAATGTCACTTTTGCATAATGCAATGAAATAATATGAAAGGCTATGAGGGGAGATTTTATTCTGCCTCTAAAATATACATTTTAGTTCAACATGATCTTACACAATTTGACAAGAGGATTTTCATTATTAATAAGATGAAATGTAAGGCTTCTAATTAAGTGGAAAACAAACCAGTGTAAACTACACTCAGAACACACAAACCTATTAGGTTTTGAATTTAATAATAAATCATTTATCTAAAGCCCAGCTGATTTGTTGCATGATCTTACTTGATGAGAGTTTATTTCATTTCTGCATTTTTTCCTTCCTTCTATCCTTACTATTCTTAATGCTGATACAACAGCAGATTTGTTTTTTCGAATCCCTAGGCTGAAATGTAGCTACTCAAAATGATTAGCAGGTAACAAAATGCCTTAGTAATGGTCTCATTAATTTTGGAGAAGTAGAGTAAAATGAAATGTCTAATATGAATCAAACGCTAAATTAGAACTGCATTGCTGGTCTGAAAAACCAAAAATACCAGAAAAAGAAAATGCACGCTACAAATTTCAGCAGGAAAAATGCTAAATAGCCCTTACCCACAGGAGTTTTTGGAAACAAGTAACTAGTGACTTCAAAGCAATTTAAAATACTATCTAATGTGGAGTTTGCCAGAAGACGACAACTATTCAGAGAAAACATTTGACAGGTAAAGTTGTATCTGCATAGAAGTGATGTAACTTGGCTCTACCTGTCTGAAGCAATTACTGTTGCACAACAAACTATTTAACAACTATAAGCATTACACGCAATTCTGCTCAGCTATATGCATGAAACATGGGTGCCTGAAAGGTGCCACACATGCAGCTGAAAGCTGAATTTGATTCACAGGTGCATTAACTCTTTCTTCTGTGATCTTTGAGTAGAAAATGGCTGTTCATAAATGGTGAACAACTATCACCATACAGATAACGAATCTATTTCACTTATTCTGCCATGTTTTCACAGCTTCATAAATCCTCACTTTTTAAACAAATACCTAATAGTTCATATTATCACCTTTTAATGGATCTCATATAATCTGGAGAAAAACATTTGTGGGTTTTTTTTCTGATAGACAAGGGTACCAAATGTCTTGCAACATCTTCTATAGAACATGGACACAACGTAGTGCTCCTTTCGAAGTTTCTCAAGTACGAAAAATGTACCAGTCTCCATATGGAATGACAGGTTATTTTTAAGTGGCCTTTTGAAAATGCCAGCCTTAACAACTGCAAGTACCATGTTATCTTATTTGTAGAAGCCCTAGGATTTGCACAGATGATGAGGATGGGTCCAGATGATCAGGATCATATAGCAAAGAAAGAAATGCACCCCTCTTTCCACTTTCATCTGGTAAAAGTCACAGGGCTATGCTCCTTTCATCTGCAGAAATGGGAAGAAATGATAGAAGCTTTTTGTACTAAGTCTTCCTACCTTTAGGATAGGAAAAAAATGCTTTAATTGTTGTAACAATTCTTTTTTTCATGTATGCCAATATGTATTAAAACGTACATATATTCAGACACATCCTAAAGCAGAGCTGCCATGAGAGTCCAGAAAGCTTTTTTCTAATACGTACCAAAAAAATCATTAGAGGATAGTGCAGAAGATGTAAGCTGGGTCACAGTAAAACTATAACTGTTACTTATGGAAAGTCTTCTTTCGTGTTTAAATCCAACCTCAATTATTTCAGCCTACTTATTCCTTAGAAAGTGGAAGTTAAGCATAAATATGTTAGATGAGATCTTTTCTGAGAAATATATGTGGGACAAAGCAGCAGAGGGAATCACAGATGACCCCAGCAGAAAACTGTATAAAGTCAATCAGAACGATCACCTGAGTGTGTCTTTATTTGCCAGTATACACATCATATTTGTCAGAACGTTACCACACTGGTTAATTTAAAATTCTCTAAGTAGAAGATTCATGACATCAACAAAGACTGTGACGAACAGAAGGGGAATTGGGGAAACTTAGGAAATTTGGAAACGGAGCCAAAAAGTGTGTAAGGGCTAGGATTAGTTAGCTTGCCAAAATTAAAAAAGTTTTTTTTTTCTTTAATGCAGCCAGCAGTTCAAATGGTTGACCAAGCGTTACTATCTTCTGAACAGTGAAGTCTATTACATTTGTTTATGATCTAATGAATTCCAAAGGAAAGTGACAACAACCGGTTTTAAAAGTGATTTTTCCTTTTTTTTTCCAAATACTTTCCAGCAATTAAGTTCACATGCAAAAAGCTGATTCCACGTACAGAAAATACTTTGAAATAACCAAACGATACCCATTCCAGTCCTCAAATTGACAAAAATACATTTCACAGAGGTAACCATACAAATAGAGAGAGCAAACAAAATACAAATCCACAGCTGCAAAGCTTCAGATACGCAAAATGACTATTTTGATGTTGTGACAGATCCATGGTTTGAAAATATAATATAGCATGTTTTAATCAAACTAACATGGGATTACAGTTACCTGTGCTGTACAGGTAAATATAACTAAAAACAGCTGGTGGCATTCTTCCTCTCCCCAAAATCAGAATAGTAATGGGATGCATACGCTGAAAGTCCAGCTTTTTTTACAGAAAGAGAACTGACAACATTAAACTCATCTTGCACACTGGAAACCCTCAAGATTAATATACAGTAGCACAAAAATGATAAAAGCAGTTTTTTGCTAGGTAATAATAAAGAAAACAAAACAACAGGTATCTGACAACGCACGACTGGAGATACTGTAGATACAATGTGACACTTAATTATAAATCCCTCTGGGGATTTACAATCTGACACCCAATATGCAGATCTGCACATTCATCGCCAGAACTCCCGTTTTCACCTGCTGTGGACCAAAATGCCATGAAACGTATGTCTTCATCTGGATTGTAATGACAGTTTCAAACAAAGTCCTAAGACTTTAATAAGCTGCATAAACAGTTGCAAACAGTAATTTGCTCTAATTATGTTACTGTCAAAATGTAAAAAAAAAAAAAATTTAGGTAATTTCAATTACTACTTATTCAACTTAAAAACATAGCAGAAAAGAAAAGAAGCTCAAGGAATTCTGAAAATAGGGGTGAATTCTGTCACAGACATTAGTTACGGGCTCCAAGGTTCTGTGCATTGGAAATGGAAGTATGAAAACAAAATAAGCCAATTCAAGAAAGGAAATGAGCACCGATATTTCACCTCTAAAAACTTCAGCAAAAATGCTTTTTCTAAAATGCATATAATTAGGAGCATGGTTGATAACATGACTGCAATATACCCATTTTCTACAATCTTTGATTGATATATAAAAATAATTCTCTGACTTCTGTGCCAAACAGGCCTTGCAAATATAACCTATTCTCATTAAAACTGTGCTTGGTGTCTTAAATGTTTAAGGCCATACATGCACTGAAATTTAAGGAATTTCAAGTTGAAACAGTAGTTGAAAACTGTGTTATATTACAGAAATTATACAATGAAGGGATACTGGTAGGAAATGTACATACAATGCAGCTTGAGTCTGTTTCTGTAAGACCAGCAGACACTGACAGTTATACAATATCAGGACTCCAGACACAGAAAAGCCGAATCTGTTCTCAAAGTTACACACTTCAGATATAGGTACAAAATGGGTAAAACAAGCTAATTTGATAGCACTGACTTACTTATATTTTTGCTTGTGATGGGATTTTGATTAAAATGCACAAAGAAATACAATGCAAACACTTTGCTACTGATACAATAATGCACAACCAGTCAGAAAAGAGGTATCTTGAATTCTCAGCTGTGAGTCACATTTACAGAAGCCCATTTTAATTTGTTCAAAGAGATCCATTATATCATTTCTGTCTGTAAGTAATAGCAAGTCCAAACACTATTTGTCCAAAGAATTAGAAACAGACTTGGTTCTTTGGTTAACACCATGTGACTTACATCAGACACAGGAATCAATTAAGAATAAACAGTCATATGAGGAGGTTTCTTGGAAAGGGGGGCGAGGAAGGAAAGGGGAAAACTTCAAATTCAAAGAAATGCATTGTGTTAGACTGAACTGCCGCTTGAAACCTCCTGCATTAGGAATAATCAGGTTAAGACATCTCTTCAGTTGCAGTGACATTGCTTGCACACCGTAACTTTAGTTTCTCTACGTATTAGTTTCATATAAAAGAAAGAAGGCACCGAGTGCATCGGTGGCATACAGGCAGTATAAAAGTATGCAAGAAAATGCTACATACCGAATATTTCATAGACATTCTAAAAATGCGGCGAATGTGTGCTATCTCTATGCAGTATGATGCTTCACAAATCCAATTCCTTATATCCCAATGAAAGAATGAATTAAAATGTGAAACACATTTTAATAATCTTGCTGATAACAGCACGATTCAATATTTGTATTCACTAAGATCAGTTATTAGCTTATAGTCACCAGAAAACAAGTTCAAAATTACTGAAGATCAAGGGAACTATAATCTGTAACTATACTTTTGGGACAGAGCCAGCAGCCTTTACTCATGACAGATGTCCCGCTAAGAATGGAGAGGAGGCTCAGTTTCACCACTGTTATTCATGTTAATAGTGCCTTTCTCAGAGTCATCCCGGAGAAACAGATGGAATTGCTTATAGGGAAAGGTACTACACAACATGAAAGACGAGTGGTTAAACCAGGACCTGAGTAAAAGGCAGTAGGTTCAGGCCCTTAGTCTTTGTATTAGCACTTTAGATTGTGTAACAGTGATATAGCTTGCTCATAGAGCATTTAGTTTTACATTGTTAAATCACCTTATATAAAAATAGGTAAGAAAGCTCTGTAAGAAAGTATATATACTATGTAAGGAGAAATCTCTCCTTAAAAAAAGCAAAGAAAGGGAAAAATTGAATAAAAGGTTTCACTAATTACACTTTGTCATGAAAATCACATTAAAAACGGTTATCGTAAACCAAACAGTACTGAGCACTAATGAACCTTGTGGTTTACTGGAAAGGACAGCAAACTAGCTGTATAGTAAGAAAAGATCATTACTCTATCTCCTTTTTTGTAAATATTCCCTAATACGTTCAACTGCTTAGAAATTTCTTAAAATGTCATAATAAGCCATTTGCAAAATTTATTATCAAAACTTGTTCCAAGCCCTGCTCCTTGCTTGCGCTATGGCCTAGAGATTACATCTCAAAGCTATGATAATGCTTCTAATTAATTCTGTAAATTCTTTCAAACTCATGCTTTGGAAATGAACCAAAAGTTATAAAGAAATCCACTTTAGACGCTCGGCATGCAGTGAATGTCCATAGGATTTGCAAAACAATGCAAAAAAATTAACTTGATACAATGGGCAAGACTCCTGTCCTCAGACATAAGAGAAAAAAGGATGACATTAATTACATCCCTGAATGTCCATGAGGTATTCCTTCAGTAGTATGGTATTACTGCTTCTGCTTTCCTGAGTAGGGTCCTCAGAGACAGGCAGCTTTTGGAGGCTTTATACCAGCTCTACCAGTAGTTGCTTCCAAGGAAGTGAATGAAGTCTTCTTGCTATTAGGCTAGCCTTGCCCATTTTCTGGACATGGCTGTTTCCTGGTCTTCATTCCTATAGGAGCAATACTCCCCACTTTCCTGACTCCCGGCATGTTCCTCTGCATAAGGATCTTATTATACCGGCATAAGCCTGCACAGCAAAACCTGATCCAGCATGTATCAGACCAATTTATTAATTCAGTCACACCACATTACATACGAACTAAGCTTGCTAGCATTAATATAATCGTGCTGTATTCAGGCAGGCATAATATAAGCAGATACATTGCGTGCATAAGATTTCTGCATAGTCTGCAGAAAGGAAGAAACCCTGCTTGAACTCTTAAGGAGGGGCAGTGATAAATTCTTAAGGCTAAGCTAATCCATGTCACTGTAGGCCAGTTGGTACTCACCCTACTCACCCTCGGCAAATAAACATTATCTACCCTGCTTACATCTGTAAAATACGCTAGGTTAGAAGCCATGGAGTGCCCACACAGACCTGTGCTGCTTTGAATGTATAGACTCCCACAGTTCATGTGACACGGTTCCTCTGAGTAGGGCTCTCTGAGGGCCCCAAGGCTCCAAGAGTGGAATCTGAGTCACTGTCGCTGCCACTGTATGAAGCCATCTCTTTATTTTAATGCTCTCGCTCTCAGATGACATCTCTTCATTAGGCGTTGATTCACTGACAAGCAAATGCTCCTGTGACTTTCCCCTCAAAAACTACCATCAGAACAAAGTAGTCTGAAATCCAGCTGTGATGCACTACAAAATCTGGCAGTTGAGTTAAATAGACCAAAATACAGAACATTCTTGATGGCTTGTTCTAACAATAAACTTTGCTGAATGTTCCAGTTAAAATGAGCAAGATGTTTAGGGATTGCTGTAACATCTTAATATTAAGTTTTAAAAATATTTCAGAAGCTGAGGAAAAGAAGAAACAAAAATAAGAGATAATCATTAAATAACAGGTTTGTGACAGTATCTGGGTATTTGCTTTTTTACTCCCATTCATAATTGAAATCCCATTTGATTGTGTTGCAAGTGCCATGCTGTATCACTGCTCTAACCTACTGATCCTATTGCACTTCACACTTTCAGGGTCAGGTCTACTCTCCTGTTGACGCCCATGGGCTCCTCTCATTAACATTAACGGCAAGTAGGCATGCACATCAGCGGGAGAATTAAATGAATGTTTAGCTGCTTCTGAGAATTCAGCTTCAGGAGGAAGTCAGTCTGCCTTACAAGTGACAAGCCATAATTTTAAAGACTGCTTTAAACAGGACAGCTTTTTTTCCTCCAGAAAAGTATGATGAATAAGTAAAGGGCTCAATACAACTCTCAGTTAAATGAAAGGGCATTCTGCTGTTAGTTTCAAGTTGGAACAGCTCAGGCCAAAAGGCTTCCCCTCAAACCTCATTCTCTGATTTTACCGCACACTTTTTATTAGAACTTGTATGTATAAGAGCGATCTGTATTCAATTCCTACATTAAAATGTCTCCTTTAAAGAAAAAAAGTTTTCTTCTTCTGTTTCACTATATTAAAACCCATGGTTTGCATTTCAGAAATCTTAGGGAGTTGGTCAGGTCACAGAAATTTTGCACCAGTACCTATTGTAAGAGGTGCAGAGTGCCCTTGACTGCTAAGGTCCAGTGACTGCCAGACAACTTCTCAGGTGCTGGGGAGTTTGCAGGAGCAAGGCATTAAGGAGAAAAGAGAATAAATCAGTAACACAAACACAAATTTTAGACAACCAAAAAAATTGCTCCAAAGGTGTGAAAAATGGGAAGGTACTGATGCTGGCACTGCATCTGCCATCAGGAATGGCTGCAAAAATTTACGGGGGAAAATATCTCCTACGGTAAATGCCATAAAATCTGTTTTCAGCTCAAGTATTCTCTTAATTGATAAAAAATATTCAGCTCCAGTAAGAGCACACACATTCATTCCAAGGGCTCACCATATTTCAAAATCTAATTATTAATGAGGTTAGAGGATTTTAATTGGATTTAGAAATTATGTCGTATTTCTCCAGTAGCAGAACTTGCACCTTGCCTACCTTCTGCCTTTGCAGTCAGACCTCGCAGTGTGGTTACAACACGGATGTCTTAAGTCCTGAGCACGAGGCAGCACCACAGGGACCAAGCTTTGAATCTTACCATTACTATCCTCCTTCCCTGTGCTGCATGGCTGAACAGAAGCATGGCTCTGCTGACTCCTTGCCTCCACATATGTGGGAGACAGCGATGTCCTGCAGACGCTGTACAACCTCTCATCCTTCTGCGCAGTGATTTCATGCTTGCCTGTACTGCCTTTCACAATCTTGCCCTTACCACAGAAAGGAACTAATCAACTTTTTCATATTTATAATACCTTAAGAAGACCTAGGTGAAATGTTCTAAACGTTAAACCAAATAGATCATATGCAGAAAGGATGCAATATTTTCAAGAATAGAATCTGTAAGAACGTCACTGTTCTATAATTATTTAAGGCTACACTTGACAGGAAACAGATTCAGTTCAAGAATTGCAATCTCTACATGGTATGTTGGCACACAGAAAAGTAATTAATTTGATAAACTCTTCCAAGTACTTCCTGTACTTTTGAAGAAAGGTAAACAACAAAAAGCTATGAAAAAAAAGCACAGACAACTCTGAGGAAAACACAAATGCCTCCGATTTGTTTCTGATACTTCGTTCTTTAGAAATTCTGTTCCATGCTTAAGACCTAACCGAATGCATAAAAACACATGTATGTATAAGCCCTTATGCAGGGTTTAAAAAACCCCAGTATCTAAAGGCAGATTTCAAATACAAAAGTATAGGTTTGCATAAAGCAATAAGAAAAACAAAATTACAAACAAATCGTAAGAATGGGATCTAGGAAGAAAAAACAACATGACAGCTATTGATACTATAACTAATTCATAAAAATCCCAGGGTGAATCCAATTATTGGTGTGACTGGTTTTGCATGGCAAATCCGTATTCTACTGCCTCAAAATTAAACATTAATTTCCATTCTTCATACATTCAGTTCCCAGCCTTTGTACAGCCAAGTAAGCCAACACTCCTTCTGTGAAGCACAGACTGGACCTGGATACCTTGGGAAAAAGTCACATGATCTAGAAAGAGGTTCCTCTTCCCAAATGTGCTCAACACAGACTACTATAAATCTCTTGCTGTTTCCAAATTAAGATATCAGTGTTTTAGAAATCTGAATGGTTAGATGTAAAACTGAAGCAATGCAACCTACAAACAGAAACCCAAGTCATGACACAGTTTAGTTTAGTTTGGTTCTGTAAGAGGTTATTTGCTGCACCTTCCAAACTGACTTACTAATTTGTTCAATGGTGATGTTAAGTATATTCTCCACTGGAATTAATTTGCTCAGTTCTTGCTGTTAAATACTGTACATTATTTTAAAGCAAAACCTGTACAAAGAGACAACCACCAAGAGACAACTTTCAGCTTTAGGAACGAGCACCCAAATATCCACAAACAGAATGAGTAAAACCACTTCCACATCCACTGAAAAATTGCTTTTGAACAGCTTCTAAATCAGTGTTTCTATTATATGGAAAGCTGAAAGGATTGGGAAAATTTGAGCATTTTCCTTATGCATGTAAAATTCATGTTGATTTTTTATTAAATTCTACACTCAACATTACATTTCACAAACTGAGCAACAAAAAGGACTGAAAGAGGCAACTTGTATTGTATTACTGCAAGACCATTCCTGTTTAAAGAAAGTTTTTGCATTATTTGTATTTAGTAAATAAAGCTTCTGTAAATGAAGCAGCAGCGCAGTATCAAGAAAAAAAAAAGCCTGTAATAATGTTTTAATCTTTAAATCAATAAAAACCGAAAGCCTGGCTCTGCAAATAAACCCCTCAAAAGGCACCAAATAAACCAAGAAGTGGAATTACAATATCCTTTAAAAAAGACTTAATGAAATTGTTAAGTAGTGTGAGAATTTGAGAACCATGTGAAATATCTTTATTACAGCATACTCACTGTCTCCAATCTCACTGTACTTGACTGTCTGTATACCCTAAAGCCAGGATTGTTCAAAGGTATTATAAAGAAATTCATGAGAAAAACATTTGTCCTAATGAGAACGCTCTAGGCTACCACTAATTCTCTCAACAAAATCCAAAACTTCACTCTTCTACCCTCCAAGTGCTACAACAGTCAGTGAGGTCCCATATTAGTAACACATCACCATAACTCATAAGAAAAAAAATCACTTGCTTTCCATACAGCAACAATTAAAAATAAATGAAACTTATAATTACAGGCAAAAAGAATATTTGAATTGGGAAGCTTTTAAAAAATATGCTTACTCAATAATCCACTATTTCAGTAATATGAATTCAGCAGTCAGTAAATTAGTGTGATTCCAGTTAAAATATTTGGGACAAATAGGAATCTCAGAAGCACTGGTATTTTCCTAATTTTGGTGGAAGCCATGAGTGTTTACCTGATGGCAAACTTTCTTGTGATACTGCGGCTTCTCAATTGTGTCATTAGTAAGCTGTTTCCCAACTTGAACATAAGCAAAGCAAACTTGTATTTTGGTGTGAACATTCATTCAATTGCTGGCAAATCACTAGAAAAATAACTTACTGATGTTCTCTTCTCCAAGAAGAAAGGTAAAAACTCCTGGTCTGCTCTCTACTTCCAACAAACAGCATATGGTAATCCCTAAAACAGCTCAGAAGAGACTCAGACGGATACCCATTTCAACCAAAGCCATAGTATATTTCTCATTCATTCAGAGTAGTTCAACTGCTGCTGCTTCCTTCACAGTCTTTCACCCTAACTTCCAGCTGCTGTCATTTTAAAGAAATCCATATCAATTTGTTTAACGAAAATATATTTTAGTAAAGTCGTGCTCTATGAGCTTCCTACATTGGAATACATGAATACAGGAAGTGCTTTCAACAGAAAGTTACATAGTTTTACAGTACAACCTGTCTAAGGAGATTTGGAAGGGACCAAACTAATGATCTGGTCCCTTTGGATTAGGCAGAAGTACAGGCAAGAGGGAAAAACCCAATTTATGCCATATATAGAGCTCGTTCCTGTCACAGATTGAAGAAACATTAGTTTGATGTCGAAGTTCACCTGATGCCCAAATACTAGTATTTTTCAAACCAACTGCATATCAAAAAATGAAAACTTACTTGTACTAAGCTCCTGGAATGAAACTCAGTGTAAAACAACAGTATATTCATATTTGCTATATTACTAAGTGTGCTCCACCAGTGGTTTTTTTTTCCTTTTGCTCTACACATCATTAACTTTTTCTCAAAGTGCAAATTATCGACCTTTAATCTGAATGCAGGCAGGTCAGAAACTACAGTATTAGAGCAATACAAAAAGTACACAAGGAGGAGCTTACATTAATTTGGAGAACCTTACATAAAATGTTTCTGAATTGAAAACCACAAAACAAACCCAAACAAATACAGCATCAGGTGGATGGGGGAGGGACCGCTAACATATCTGTGTACAGCAAGGCTTCTCTGACACCAAGGAAGTGTCTGACACTACATGAAGATTATATATTAAATCCCACCATTTTGCATGTTGTGCATTCTTTACGATGGAATGTTGACCTCAATTTTTGTTTTTTACTTCCACAACAGATCTGTTGATTGTGACTGGGGATGCTCATCCTCTTGAGAGACCAAACTCCCTTAAAACCATGACTGCACTTTGTACCGTCCATTACGATTCTAGTAAAGTATGCCATCTACATACTTGCTGTCCTTTAGATTCTTTCATTTCAGTCCAGTGATTGAGTTCATCTTCTCCTGAGCTGTTGAGACCTAAGGAAATCCACCCTATCATCTCTTTTCGTTTCATGCTGCGCTTATTATATACAGACAGTATGAGCGTCACATCTGAAAGCTGAAACAGTGCCACTTGGAAAACGAAGGTTTCTTTGTATACTGGATTTGGCTGTCCTCGACGGATTGAAGTTTTGCATTTGGACATCTCTTGCCCCATCGAGTTCAGCAGTGTTAACTTAACATATGTATCTACAAAATAAATCATATTTTGGAATGTCAGATGTCTTAGAACAAAAATTTGAGAATGAGATATTTACAAGACACAAGGATATGGTGTATACCAGGCTGACTGAACACAGCTTAGTTTAGACACATGAAAAGATGACAAGTAAGCAAAATATTACAAACAAATAACAAATTAACTAGCTTCAGTACTATGTAAATGGGTTAAGTTAAAGGTATACCTCATAATCCCCTTCCCATTGACCCCCCTTATTTGTTCTAAACAAAATTAAATTGCATTAACACTTAGCAAGCTCCAACTAGCCACAACACTGTAAAGCATACCACTGAATTTTCAGAGAATAAGAATAAACAAAGTAGAATGAAGGCAACTAATGAAAAGAAAAAAAAAAAAAATTGATATGCAGTGATGATATCAAAACAGCCAGAATGAAATGCTTAAGAATAATCTCTGCATGGATGTGGTTCTCACTTTGAGCTTTTCAATTTTATTTATTTCAAAAACCAAAATGTAACAAAGTGCATTCAAAGGTGGAAGTTTACACAACACAAAAAGCCTCTTAATTGCTAGATTCATGAAGGAATACAATTAATTCACCTTGAAAAAGAAATAAATTTTTGCATAATTTAATATGGTTGTTTAAAACATAGCTTGTGCAGTGCTCTTAGGAAATACACTTAAGAAGCTGATGCAAGAAAATGTGGTTAGCGCACATTGGGTGTTAGTATTTGGGTATAAACCTTTATTTTTAAAGCTCTATTTTCATTTGACTAGAAGCACCAAGCCATGCTCCTGCAGAAGGATGCACATTTCATGAAGCTATAACTGATTTTAAGAAATATAAAACTGTATAAAACAATCTGTTTTTTATTCTTTATTCCTGTCATATTCATGTTAATGAATAATATTATTAAAAGACTGGAGTTTGTGTAAAAAGAAACACATTGAATATTTTCACTTGACAGGTACACTGAAATCCCAACATCCATAATCAGAGATAAATGCAACTTTTGCATTAGAGTGTGCCACAAATAATAAAGATATACTTTTATAAACCAATATGGTAGGCAGCCATGGATAGCTTTACTGCTGGCAAGTTTTCTTTTGCATGAAAAAGACAACATCCAATTAGTTTCTACAGGAACTCACCTCGGATTATATAAACCTGTCCACCTATCAAGTGTTTTAGACAACAGAACAGTCCGTCTGACAACAGGGGGTGGAAAGCAGTAAAAGAAATAATGACCAGATGTCAATAGTTGGGTGAGAGAGGATCAAAGGTTAAAGTTTAAGAGGAAACACTATTCACTGGTGTGGAAAAACACAAAATCTTAGCAGCATAGATCAGAAAAAGGATTGAACAACAGGATTGTTGGGTAAAATTTAATGAAATGAAAATTTTGTGCAGTTTTTGTGTAATCTTTAACAAAAATTACACCGCTTACATAATGGGTTATCTTAGCACTAATAGCTACTGGGTTCTAAAGCACACTGAACATAGAAAGAATCATGCAAACGATTAGGTTATAGAAGACTGGGTAAAAATTACTGTATCCTTTTTATCAAACCTTATGCTTTTTCATGCAAACTCCAGCATATTAAGAAAAACTGCACACACTAATTATACTTCATATATTAAAAGCAATAAAATGAAAAATCACGGAACTGAAAACTAAGCTGGTTTTGCCCTTAGCTTTTATAGTTACAGATATTTGATCGTAATACCTTAGCTCTTGAGTAGCGATGGACTTGGGCACGAGAATGACTCTGATCTAATCTCTAAAAATAGCTGAGGGATGCTTACATCTGAAATTCAACTATGGGTGTCTATTTAAAATGTAAAGATCTCACTTCTTACAATCCATGTATTTATGGATTTAATGTGTGTTTGCATGCATACACACACAGGCATTTAATATGCAAAAGCTGGTACCCCATTTCAACAAAACTTTGAAGGATACTAAGAAGCATCTTTTTCTCAGACAAAATATTAACTGTTACAGAGAGAAACAAAGACATATTCTAACATTAAATGTTATTGCCTGCAGGATTTGGCCTATTTGCCTGTGCTTACTTGCTAAAGGAGTTACTATATAACATATAAATATGCAGCAGAGGAGTATATACTACCAAGAAGCAGAAATGTAGGACTCAATCCATACTTGCTGCAGAAGCATTTCACAAAAATTGCATAGGTTCACAACCCCTAGACTACAGAAAGGATCGCATGCGAGAAAGAATAATTGCTTCCCTTTCTATCATAGTTTCTCAAGACCTGAATGAAAACTGACCTGTGCATGTACTTTGCAGCACTTCTCAGGATTTTGGACGACTGATGGTCCAAACAACAAATTTGATCAGAGCATTTCATCATCAACCCTAAGGGCCTTAGTTTTTATTTTGTGGAAATGATGGCACAGAGAGAGGCTGGTAGTGTCCATGATGCAGTTGACAGGAAATGGCAGTGGTATGCACCCGGGTCCAGGAGTTTACAAGAAGGTGATACCACTGCCCCGGGAAGGGGGATGGCACAAAACAGCCCAAAGGAGAAATTTGGATTCCATAATGTTCTATGCACGGCCTTACCAGACCCAGAAAGTGCCTTAGTTTCCAGCTTTCTAGAAACAACAGAACTCCAAACCAGCATTTGCTTAAACAGAGCTGGACTATTATTATTATGAATATCAAAACTTCCCCTTGTCCTTCACAGGGGATAATAAAAGGTAACACACAAGATATTCCCTCCAAAAAGGTTAGATAGAACATGGTATTACAGGGCTATGTGCCATGTTTTATGCTGCCTTCTTGCAATCTGAAACAGATTTTTGACCCCAGTGACACATACAACTGTTAGATAGACAGCATGGGCCCACAGAGCACATTTTGGGAATGAACATACCTGTCTTCAAAACAAGTACTGAACCCCCACCTAACCTGCATATTCTAAATAGTAAGAAAAACTTGGATTTCTCTAGAGATTCCAGAAAGATAAGCATAAACCACCTACTGTTGTTTGCTTTAAGGGAACACGTGGTCCCTTCTCTCCAGGTCTTCTTTCCCATTCATTCTGTCCCCCACCCCAGTGTCCTTGGGCCTTCTTGGCTTTCCCCATCTATTTCTATGCTTTGTCTCCAAATAGGTGATTCTGGGGCAGCTACCTAGTTGCATAAAAATATTAAAGATTCTTCTTTCGCCTTCCTTCTCTGGCCATGTTAACAAAGTCTGGCTCCACCAGTGTGGAAAGTATAGAGAAAGCAAAGCAGAGTAAGGCTGAGCCAAATGTAATTAACAAATGGAATAAAACATGGGTCAAGAAAGAAAGAGGAGAGCATCCGTCTCAAATTTGGCTTACTTCCTAAACTCTGAAGACAAAGTGAGATGTTGCAAACCACTTATAAATTGTTGGCAGTCTGCTACATAATGTAGTGGTGTCAGATAATCTGCTAGTGCCATATAAATCTGGTGATTAAGAAACAGAAAGAGGAGCTAAAACCTGAGCCTCAGAGGAACAGGTAGGTATGTCTGGCTACAACTTATGTAAATCAGACGCATCATCTAAAAACCAATTAAAAATAATTTTAAAAAAAGTTCATTACTGAGCTTTCTCAAGCTATATCAAAGAATTAGAGACTGTAAAAACACTCCTTGTGTGTGACATTCCATCTGGCTCCAATTTAAAAGTATATAAAGTTCACAGATACTTCAGACAAATGTATTTTTGAACAAATGCTTTAACACCCAGTTCAAGCCCTTTCCGATGACGCACATTCCTTCTGCACAGTATATATGCCAAAGGTTTCAATTTGTTTCTCTGTTGTCTTCACTGATACTCCCAAGTTACATATATTACTACCGCACATACATAAGCACATAAGCAATTAAAGACTGCAGTATCAACCCCTCTAGGAACAGGAATAACTGTTCAGAGTGTTTATATTAATATTAGCTGGCATGTACTTTCTCTTTAAACACCAACTTTTTATTCTTGGCCTGTGATGTGAGGCATTAGTAATTTAGCAATTAATCATTATGATAAAGGTAATTTATTAGTCAGTCATCATGAAAAATTAAAACAGTCTTGTCAACTTACAATTAATATTTTGAATTTTAGATTTTTGCTATTTCCCAACTGACTAGAAATATAAAACATGAAACAGATTAGTTGATGATTGCTCTATTTCATTTTGATTGGATAAGACTAAATGATAGGATTGAAGTCCTTGCTACTGAGAGCCCCACCAGTACAGAAGCATTAGGATGAAAAAAGATTTTCACTCACTGGGTGGTCTGTTCGCTGCCAAGTTTTTGAAGTGGCTGCCTTTTATCACTTCTGCTGATAATCTTCCAGTTGTAGCGTTATAAAGGAGGCCAATGAGGATTTCTGGAGCTGAGCCATGTACCAGAGACTGACAAGAGGAGGTACTTTCACTGCAGGACACTTCTGACATGCTCATTTGAGAGTCACAACCCTATAAAACAGATAAAAAGTTCTATGTATTTTTTTTTGCAAGATGTTACTGGGACATCAATTTTTAGAACAATGCATAGAAAATTAGGGAAGCAACATGCTGACAATAACAGAAGTTCCATTCAATCACCCAATAAGAAATGTACATCCTTAATATATACTCAGTTCGCATATGTTAGAGGTAACAAAGACTAAAGCAGTCTGAAATTAAAATAAAATTATATAAATAAAAATCTTAATTTTCTGTTTCCGTTGCTTCATAATTCAGGAGAAATAATAGCAGAAGATGAAGAGCAATCTTTATGGTCCTTATTTACTTCAATTGCTAAGATAAGACCTGTAACATAATTTGTCAGCATCCTGAAGAACATGAAATCTTGGATCTTTTACTTTCCAAAAATGGAAAACACTAGTGGAATTTTGAAGATAATAAAATGCAGGAAATTCTTATTCATCCTTTGTAAAGGTTATTCTCTAGACTGAGAATTTATGAGTAGCAAAATAACAGAACACATGCAAATAGAAAAATGCACTCTGTCTAGAATAAATTAGCTTACAAGGAATTTAATTGATCCAGGGATACAGAATTGCAATAGACCATTTGTCTTGGGTGGGGATGGAAGAATGCCATCCTAAGGCTCAGCAAGTGATGCTTTAATTTCCACTCTGCAAGCTTCCAAAAAATCTGGATCTCTCGCGCATTCTCACCATGTCACATCTTTGACAGGAGCTTCTAATATTAATTTTTATCATTTTAACCCCTCATTACTGGCCTGAAAAAAAGAAAAAAATTGGACTAATGCTAGTCATACCATAGTTGTTCCTACTTTCATTTCTTGATTTCATGCACTGGCACATAGAATTGTACCACTGAAAACAAGAAACTGGACGGAATCTAGCCAATGGCAGGACAATGTACTTGGTAGCCAGGAAGAGACTTTTGAATTATCAGCACATCCCTTTATGATTCTCTCAGAAAAAACATAAATTGTATCCACAGATTTTTCAAATATGGCTTGATTCGTTTGAGAATCTGGCAGCACTCTTTCAAGGAGTCATGATGATTTTGTGAAGCTGACTCTTCTAGATTCCAAACGTCTCTATCATTTCCAGCAACAGCTGACATGGGCGCAAGATCAGTCATAAAACCTAAATAGCACAAATCTTCAACAAGATAAAAGTCAACTTTAAAAGCAAGTAACTTAATCTGACATATAAAGCCCAAATGCTTTACTGTTACAGAATCTCAAATTATAGAAGACATGATACCTACAAGAAGAAATTGTGAACCTACAATAATATCCTTCATATTGACATTTTAACTAGTTGTTCTCAATAGAACATTTCCAAGACGTCTGGCAGAAGTTTCAAGTAAAAATCCAGTTCCTCATTAATAAACATTCACCATTAGCAAGTATATTCTTATTACTAAAGAACCACCTCAACAAAATTCTCTGACTTTCATCCCCCAAGCTGCAAATTCCGAATTTTAAATCTTTGGTTACTTCTCCAAAAGTTCTTTATTCAATTCCAAGAATAAATTTCAAATGGGTTGCAAATTGTAAATTGCTGAAAATGAATTACAAGTATACATTCATTCTCTGGTTCTTGGCACTCACAAAACAGGAAACTTTTGATTCCTAACTTCAAAAGTAGGATACAAAATGGAAAGTTTAAAAGAAAGATGACTTGATTCAGCAATCACAGTACACACCGCACACTTGAAAGCCTCAGCTTGTCACAACTGCAGTTACTACTTAAGTTTTCTGGTCTTTTAAAATTGTTACACATTATCCCTATGGTGCTTATTCATCTTATTATTTTGTTGGGCCAGGAATTTAACCACAGTCAACCTGATACTGTTCAAAGCTTAGGTCTCAAATTTGATTGTGACCATGCTGCAAGTCCACAAAAAAGACGTGACACAAGGCGAGCAGCTGGGTAACACTCCCTCACAAACCATCAAAGGGCTTTGACATCTGTACTAAGAGAAGGTGACGATAGCACTTTTTCCTAATTGTGACTTATTTGTACAGTTTACTGATGTTCTAACTGGGACTCAGTCTAAATCAGTTTATGACAGAGTTAAACTGATTACAGTGGGTATCAGAATAAGGTTTAGAATGCTAGAAATAGTAAATAGTAAATAAGTGATTGAGAGGGAATGAGTCCTGAAGTACCTTGAAAGGGATGACAAGTAGCTTCTGTGAGATATAATAGAGAAGTGGGAAAACAACCGAAAAATGAAACAAGTGTGACATTACAAAGTTACATACGGATGGGCTAGAAATATTCCTTTACAATAGAATCCTGAGTGGTTGCGAGAAGGACAAGACTGCATTTGTCAAGGCCGGAGAAAAGGATCTCACCAGCTGAATAGTGGGATGAGAAGACCTAGGTGATGCTTCAGATCTGTAAATGGATGGAAATGCAACTAAGTGGCTGTACCTTAGAACTGTTGCACAGAAAGAATTGGTAGATGTAGCTTTGATGAAAATCTGGAGAAAGGGTCTAACTTAAATGTTTTGCCTCAATTTTTTCTAAACCAAAATATTTTCCCGTTTGTTTTGAGACAGGTGGCAGGTTTGAAACAAACAAAAGCAAGTTGTTTAATCCTTAGTGTATAATAAATTTACGAACTTCCTTCCTACAAAATGCTGTGGTGACAGAAGTTTAAAGGCATTAAAATAAAGCAACCAAATACACTGAAGAAACAACCTAAACAATATTTTGTTTTCCATTTCACATAAAAAAAAAAAGATTTCAACCCATTTTGTTTCATGCTGACCCAAAAGTATTTTAAAAAATACTCTGCTTTTCAATTGTGAACTGGAAAATCCTAATGTAAAAGAAAATGAGATGTTAAGAAGAAAAATGAAGCAGTGAGGTATGAAGCAGATTAGGAGACAGACTGATGTTACTGGGTAAAACCAGGGTTAAACAACATAAACCAAAGTATAACTTCAGTGTCTATGATAAGGGAGAAAACAGAGAATTTGGGGGTAAGCAAGTAAAAGACATGAGAAAAAGGGGAAGGTGAGGTTGTATTTTGTCAGTTTTCTTTCACACGAAAACAGAAAGATCCTAAGAGGAAGAGAAGAAAGAGGAATCAGGAAAGGCAAAGAGACAGCCGAGATCAACAGGACTCAGATCAACAACTGAAGAAAGACTTTTCATTGCAGGACAAAGTTAAAATCAGGATCAGTATTATTAGGTGTCTTCTCAAAAATATTTTCTCTAGCACAGTTTATTGTTCACATTGTGGAAATCCATTCATTGTTTTAAGTAAGGTATTCTGTGATAATCACGTAAGTAACCTGATTTTGTGTTAAGTCCGTAAGCTGCACTAGAATTGAAAATAACAGTTTTTCAAGTCTCTGTTTAGAGTTTTTTTTCTGTTTACATAGTCAAAATTCAAGAAGAGTGCTAACAAGCTCATCAAGAAAAAAGCAAGACGAGAAGTTACATTTTTACCTGCTCAAAATATAAGCTTCATGGTCACATGCCAAATTGTAAAATATTAACACTGAAATTGCTAATTGGTACAACGTGAATATAAACTTAGCTACAACAAAGCTTTTATCTCATGACAACATTACAGTGCTACCAGATGCTTTTCATCTCCATACAGATCTGCATTCAATCTATCTCTAGGCAACTTTGATACTGTAGCCTCACTGTGGAAAGTGTAATATTTAGACCAAAAGTTACTATTTGTTTGAAATAATCTGTCTACCTAGGTTTATTTTTATAACTCTTCCCTCCCTTCCTCTATAAACACTCTGTGTATTTTAATAAGCAGGGGAAAAAAAGACTAAGGTTCCATAATAGCAAAAGCCAATAGCAAGGTCAGTGAAGCACCAGAGTAGCCTAGTAAGAACTGTTGTAAAATCTTAAATGTGGATTTTTAAGAACTTAGATGAACCGTCAAGGTATTGATGATGTGGCCACAATACAAGGAGCCCACTCTTGAGGTTGTTTCCAGGATATTAATGCTAAATCTCTAACCTATTTTTGTCAATTTAGCTGTAACAAAAATATATTATTAACAGTAAACACAAGCAAAAAAACATTAGGTAAAGTGTATTCCAAATATTTAGTTCAAAGGTCTGTCTTACTACAGTAAGTTACAAATTTTCAGTTTTTCAATTTTATAACACAGAGCTTTGCGCAAAGGACCTAAACCTTTCCCATATACACCACAGGATAGTACTTCATTACAAAGTTAGGACGATTTTACTTGATCAACACTTACAAGAATTGCTGCTTTTCACTGGATTATAAGAGTAATATGTGTTATATTCTACAAAAACTTAATTACTAATTCTCCAAACTATTGTCCTTGATGCCTTCTTGCATATATTATCTAGGGAAGAAACATCACTTTTTAATAGATATGTAATAAAAACATTCATTAAGCGGTATTTGTATTTCACATGTTCCTATTGTACAAAAGTTGGCAATCAAAAAAGAACACTTTTTTTTGCCTAGTGCCAAAGGAATTGAACACATATAATGCATGACGTCAGACCTGAACCCCTCAGAAGTATTTTCAATAATCTTTTTCTCTGCTCTCTGACAACACAGAGAATCCTCTATTTGCAACAATGATAATATATGTAAAATGTATTTATTTGTCTTCCTTCACCATACTTCCATGGAAACAGATATTTGTTACTTACATATTCATCTCCTACTGTTATTTTTCTATACCCTGAGATTCTGCTTATAAATTCTGCTCTTAAGCCAACTGGAGCTAATCACAGGGAATAACGTGGCCATGCTCTGAGGGCAATTAAAAGTTCAATTTGCTCATTGCACAGGTTAAAATCATGCCTCTGTAGGCTTACGAAACAAGAACATCTGATTCTCTTGGCTTTTCAAAATATACACAGGAAAGATGAAACCTTGCTGACAATCCTTCAGCAACAAAAATCTGATTCACAGCATGTTACTTGTCAAAATGTCTCTCTCAAATTTTAAATGTTAATGTTATACCACTAATCTCTTAAAGAACTTTTTTGCACATTACTTCCTCCTACTTCTATATCAATGTAACTGAGAGGTTAGGGAAGGAAATTTGAACCCTAGCAGGCAAAAAAGGGAACTGAATCCAGGTCTCCAACATTTTAGATAAAAGTATTCATCTCTCAATCACCAGCCCAGTGCTGAACCCTGAAGATACTGTTCCACTTTAAGGCAAAAGCTTGCTGAGGTGATGAGAGCATTCAGGCACCAAACAGGCTCCAGACCAGCTCGTAGCCTGGAGCCCATCCCCTACTTCTGCTCTGAGAGCCAGAGAGAACGAGAAAACTGAACCTAGAGGCTCCACATCCCTCATTAGTGGCTTAAGCTCTAGATACTTTATAAAAACATGTTTCAAAGCTAAAACACTTTTGAAAAAATATCAAGATCATTCCTGGGGAAGAGAACTCAGCGCTGAAAACAGAGGGATGTAAAATAATTAGGAATGTCAAAGAATGAAGCTTCATAATTTTTATATATATAAGAAATAATATATATATATTTTATATATATATATAAAAATATAATATATATAAAAAATTATATATAATTTTGGCATCTAAATCCCATTTACGTGCTATACTGGACACTTTGATGCTTTTGCCAAGATATTTGCCTCAGTTCCTCATCACTTCTGCTTCTGTTTCCCCTAACTCATGGAAGAACTGTGAGGATCAATATACTTGAAAAAAGGAAGTCCTCAAAAATATGATATTCATAACAAAACAGTTCCTTAAACTAAATAATTGATACTCTCTGTATACTAATACCTGCAGGAAGTATCAGGTTTTTGTTTCTGAAGGTAAAACTCAAGTGTTAAAACAATATTAAATGTTTGAAATAATAAATTATTAAGATTAATAATAATAAAATTTAGAAAAGATGTTGCAAAATAAGAATTAAGTGAAGAAGCAAGTGCCAAAAAAGGTTTGTTTTTTTTTTTTTTAAAAAGGTTTCTTTCTGTACTGAATACCATTGACACTTTGAGGCTTTGGCGATTTTAAAAAATACCTGATTTAAAATGGTGTCAATCTGGATGTTCTAGGTTGTTAGTTTGGGTTTGGTTTTCTTGTTTTGTTTTTTTGGTTTGTTTTTTTTTTTTTTAAGGAAAATGAATACTTTTGAAATTGTCAAAGCTACCTATCTTCACAACATGTTAGGGAGGAAATTCCAATTCCTATTGTAGCTGGCTGTCCTGTATAGTAAAATTAAGAGAACATATAGTTATCAGTATTTTGCTTTAAACTAATAACCTGAACTTGCAAACATTGAAACATACAGTTTTAGGCATCTCACAAAGATTCAAGTTCAGGAAAGCATCATTATTTATGACAGGTAATTATTTGGTTTTTTCGCTTAATAGCTTCCTTGAAACACGTTCCAATTAAGTGTAATGTGCATTTTTATTCATGTACTTAATACTTTACGGTATTAATATCTAAGTCAACTTAAATCACAAACATAAAAGTAAATATTCTAATAATATTTCCATTATGCAACTTGATTTTAGGAAACAAAACATATTTTGGGTAGAATGGCATGCTTTAAAACTTACCAGGATCTCCTATTCAAAAATTCAAATTTAAAAATCTTTAGCAAATAAATACATTCAACATTGATGGTATTCACATCAAATATGGAATTGTTTTGATTATTCAACTACTATTAATGTAGTTGAAAATCAGATTATCTGAAGTGATAAAATTCACGTTTCCCATCAAAAGCTTCTGCTTTACCTTGTTTTTTATTCTCAAGAAAAAAAACTTCTGGATGCAGAATTTTACAAAACACATTGTTTTCTCACAAATGAAACACTGGAAAATGGCGATCAAATGAAAAATAATGATTCTTTCATTCACTACAGTCAAGGGATAAAACCTTAAAAATTCTATCCACAGCTTTAATTTACCATAGATACTATAATGTACCAGAACTATAAAACCTCCTTAGATACATGATGATACTACACAAATTTAAATTTTAAAGTAATTTAAAATTAATTAATTTTAATAAAAATTAAAATATTTGTGTTTTTTTTAATTAGAAGAATGCAGTATTATTAAAATAAGGTTTGTTTTCAAATTTTAGGATACCATAATTTAGTCATAAAATGAAAATGACAAAATAAAATGTATATATTCTTAATAATGGCAAAACAACATTCCACCTTTCTGAAAGATTTTGAACAAGTTCACAGCAAGATTTCTGTGTTGCTTTTCATATTTCATGAGAATTTGCTATTAGTACTTTGTGTCTAAAAGTTTTTAAAATTATCAGCTCTGCAGAACAAAACATTAATTCTCTACAGAAAGGAAACATTTTAAGTTTTCTATAACTTCTATTTGTCTGCATTTAAATTACACCTTTGGCTTCCTTGCCACATTACAAAAGGTCAGCTAGTTGTTCCATAGACTTAATGAGCCTGAAATTTGCACAGCAAACCCGAGCAGCAGTGGAGGCAATTGGAAATGAATGTACAATGGAATTTACAGCATTTACAAAAGTGCTCTGGTTTTACACTGCAAAAGTCTACCAGCTTTTCATACAGTCATGGGCAAGTGGAGGAAAAGAGGCAAGAGGCCTTTTATTATTGAATTCTGTTTTCTGAGATAAGACATGTAGCATAAAGAAACATTCAAGCACTAAAAGCTGTTACATGTTTGTGCTAGCAATTTAGTTAAGAACATCTGACACAAAATGCAGACATTTTACCTGTGCTCCTGATGAAGCTATGCTAACAGTTCCCACCCAGACTCACTCACACCTCCCCCTCTCTTTACTCCCTGTCAAACTTGTAAGACCATGGAGATGTTACTGTGGGACAGCTTCCAAGACCACAGACTTCTTTAAATAACAATGGTCTGTCCAGATGGAGTTACCGTCTATGCTCATTGGGGAGATCAATGGCAAATAATTTCATTTTTCTCTTTTCTCTCTTGATTACACTCTTTCAAACTGGGAAAAGAGAAGAAGATTCAGTGATCAAACAGTAAGCATAATTTATGAGTAGTCAATCTATGGACTAGTATCTGATTGCATAAACATTCATGAAATTATTTTTTCACAATGAACAAATCCGTAACATTAAAGATACATTTATAATGCATTTGTCAGTTAAACTACTTGCAACTAACAGTTCACCCAACTCTAATTTAATCTGCTAGCGGTATCCCTTTTGATTTGTTCAGGTCATGTTTAATCTCATGATCTGAGGATCATCAGATGTTTGCAGTTGGAAGTGACCTGCTTCAGTTCTTAGAGCTATCATACACATCACAAAGAAGGGCAAGAGGTGGAGATAAGCTGGATTCTCCTGGGGCCAGCTGACAGCTGATTAAGCCCAACAGAAAGACAGGAGCTGTGAAAGATGCAGCTCAAGGTCAGACAATATGAGGGCCAATCCTGACAAGAGGCTAACACACTAAGACTAAAAGGATCCCTTGCTAAAGGCACCCTATGAACAGAAATGTTTGTCTGATACCAAATACAGGCTGCTTGAATATACAAACGAAGTGATTACCTGGAGATCCTCAAGTCTGAAATGAAGAATGCTAATGAAGAACACTTACGTTATACTGCAAAGCCCAAGAGAAGAAGAATCACCCAGTAAGTAAACCAAAAACTAAAATTAAAAGTTCCACAAACATCTAAGTTATAAATTTGCAGACTAGGTAACTTCATCTGTTTGTGCAACATCTCCGATTAGGATTTCCCCCAAAGGAAATAAATTGGAGGAAAACACTGTACATGCTTTTGCTGAAGGGTGCTCAAACCTGCAAACAGAACTGTTTCTGTATTTTTCCTTTTTGTTGGTTCCTTGAAAGACAATAACAAAAGTGAGAAGATGTTTGTGTCTACACATACATGCAAACAAGAAAGAATTCAAATTATAAGAAAATAAAATAGTTGGGAAACTCAGTATCTCTAACGGAAACAGAAATTTCACTTGGATTCATAAGTTAAAGAATATATCTCCACTGAAAACATTGCTTGAGGAAGATTTACGCAGCAGCTTGTAGTCCTCAAAAGTGGAAATTTCATGCTAGTGACAACCTTGATAATCTTTACTCGTAACTCCTACAAAGCCACTTCTGGGAAATTTACAGTATGTTTTTATAGTGTGATTATTTTCCTTACTGCTCTTTGAAATTGCAATCCAGGTTGGGAGATCATACTTATGCCACAGAGAGTGACAGCTTGAGAATCTCACAGATACCTGATGAAATTCTCATTTACTAGCTTTATGTATTGATAAGCTTTTTTCCCCTCTCCATTTTATTTTTTAAAAAATGATCAAAACTACACATATAATTCTAGACAATATGTTTGTCACTGATGGACTGGCTTTCTGAGGAAATAAGAGTATTGCTCAAGAGGATTACTTGGATTTAATCTAGAACAGTCATTCACAACCTGTCATTTGACTGGGGGCATTTTAGAGACTGAAAAGCATCATCACACACTCAAAATAGTAATACCATGTCTGAAACATAGTTTCTATTATCTGCTGACCCAAATATCAAAGATTGTGGGGATCAAACTGAGTAAATAACTTTTTCCAAGCAACTCATTGATTAAAGGCAAAAGATACCGGTTTTAATTGTTATTTTACTCAGTATACAGATATTAGGATAGAGAAAAAAAAAAATCAATCTTTATTCTGGCTACGTGACCAACTGAGGATTTTGACAAATAGATTAAATTTTTTGCATTGCTGACTTCACAGAATTCTCCCAGTATCCTACATTCAGGGTCACAGTAATAGATCTAGTTACCAAAGTAGGAACTTGCCTCCCATCTGGATATCAGCAAAGTAGTTGAAGGTTAATGTTAAATTCAAAGTCTGGTTTTGCTAATGTGTTGAAGAAAGCCCTGGTGTAATGCTGGCGTTTTTTTTTAAACCTCTAAAAACCTGAAGACCAGGTGGACTTCGTTAACTCTGCCATGGCAGTGGCATGTACATTCAGAATACTTTGACTGTCCACATTGGTCAGCATATCCCAGAAATAGTACATAAGTACCACTTTGATAGCATTTTTATTAGCTTTATTATCCATTACTGTCAGCAATAACTGGAATCAAATTATTATTCTTGTTTCTTACAAAAAAGTCCAGCAATAAAAGCTAGAAATGCAAATTAATTGAGAAATGTGGTGGATGTACAAGATTCAACTAAGGGCTCTCATAAGGCTTCTCATAAGAAGTCAGAAGCTTGTTTCCAGAGAATTAGAATTTTTCATTTGGAAAAGCTTTATACTCTTTAAATCACTGATAGAACAGGAATCACAACCCTAGCTAGCCTAGACATGGCAGAATGATGCACCTTGATTGTTGCTTTGTGGAAAACTTCCTGAACTGATCTTGGACTTGACTGTCAATGGACAAATAGCAGCAATATGGCCCATGCCTATGATGGTATAAGGCAGAGCATTCTGATGACAAAGATCCTTCTCTTGATCACAGTGGAGATAGCGAATAACCCATGAAAGGGCTGAAGTACTGAATTTAGTTACAGAGTTTAAAGCAACTTGCAAGGACTATTGCCTCTTACTCCGGATTCATTCAAGTAACTGGATATGAATTTCTGTACAGGTTGAGGAAACATTCCAGCATTTCTGGATAGCTCGCTTGAGAGGCTTGTTCAGTCCAGTGACAGAAATAACTGTATCACCCTCCACGACAGTAATGAATTATCAAAAGCAAGCAGCATATGTTGAAACTGGTCAACCATTTTGCTCCTGAGATGACAGAATGGCTGCAGTCACCTGAGACAAGTTGTGATTGTGAAAAAAAAAATTCTTGAAAACTATCTCAAAATATTCTACAAAGTATCAAGGTTATTCTATATGGGATTGAAACAGTCTCACAGTCTCAATGCCTAGTCCAGTGCTTCTTGGATAAATAGACTAATTGTATGCCACAATTTGCCATGAATGATTAGACATATTTACATAAGAAAAAATCAGGAGCAAACAACACCGATTTGGAAAGCCAATTAATTTTTAACTGTGATGACTGAACTTATCTAGTGGGAGGTCCTTATCATCTGGTCAGATTCTGTTTGAGCTCTTGAAACTTGCATCTGTCAGAACAGTGCAGACACACCATTGGCTTTAGAGCACAGCAGCCACAGTTGTCTTTGGTTTTCCCCCTGCCCCATATTGTGATGAAGACCAGAGCAGAGACATCCATGGGTTAGCGCTTATCTTCTCAGCTGCCAGGAGCAGTGGGGGGAGCAGAGGGAACACCACACAAAGGCACAAAAGCTGAGGCAGCCATGACACTGAGAAGACAGCGGCTGCTGCTTGCCGATACTGGCGTGAAATCCTGCACAACCAGCCCAACACAGGGAGCCCACTTCATTTGCCAAGTACTGTCAAGTTCTCCTGCAGCCTCAGTAACACGATCACCATTTTCCAATCACGTAGTAATTTTCTTCAAAGAAATCGCAAGAGTCATCTCTCTTATTGTGCCAAAGGACTAATTCTGATCTTCCATGTTTTACACTGCTAACTCAAATTAATTCAGCAAGCTATTCCTGAGATAAGAATGTCCTCAGTGTTTGAAGATAATTGCCCCTTACTTTGATGGATATAATTTTTACAAGCTAACTGAAAGCATTTATGCACCATCACATAGGAACTGATCCTTTTAGGTAGAATTTTAGTTAAATAAAATACTATGAGCAAAATCTTTTGAGTCTTGTTTTTTTTTCCCCTCTAGACAAGTCTTAAGTCATTTTTTTGTTAGCTGTTTTAAAGTATCTTACTGGTAGCTACTATTTAGTAAAGATATGTTTATACATATGAATTTTAGTATTTAGCCTTCCAAATATGGTCCTGAATAGACCATGCCATAAGAACACAGTAGTAAAGTCACCAACAGGCCTCAAATATTAGGGTTTGCACAAAACCTGACAGCTCGACTCTATAATGGCCAAGAATTCACAAGAAAGAAATGCCACTCTGAAAGCTTTTTTTCTGAGTTTATAAACTGATAAACATCCATTAGAAAGAATACTGAAGATATGCCACACAAAGGGCAACATGGAACAAATGCCTTAAGCACAATGCAGAAACCAATGTATAATAGACGATTAACCATCGTCCTCAAAGTGGAGAAAGCATGCATGGGCGCGTGCAAGAGTGAGCATTTTTGTACACTGCATGCATAAATGCCTTCACACAAAAAAATCGTAATTAAAATAGTTCTCGGACACTGGATATTTATAGTAAACATACACAAAATAATCCTTTAAGCACGTACAAATGTCTACACCATCCATTCTTTGTTATAGGGATCACACATCTGGGAGTTCAGTATGTTATAAATGGAGAATGTTATAGAAAGAAAGAAAAATAAATTTAATTCTCCACAGCAAACATCTTGTTATTGACAATACATAATGAACGATTACTAGATTTGCTTAGCAGGAAGAGGTGTGTTTTGATCATCGAAACTGTACTTCCAAAATCAATCAAAAAAATCTAGAACATAATTGTTGGTTGTTGTTCTACACCAAAAAGCAACCTATGGGATGATGAAGAGGATTACACCTGTTTTTTTTTATCTTTTCCAAACAGATTTCACTCAATAAACTGCTTATATGTTTTTATAATCACATCATACCGGAGGCTGTTGTCAGGAAAATTTCTTTGCTTGAGAAGAACGAAGAGCAACTAAAAACTGGTCCATGGGGATTTCTTGAAGAAAATAAACAACATCACAATGGATTGATTCTAAACTCCAAGGTGGGTGAACAAAAATTTGTCTACTGTTGTAGACTAAAAGGAAAATTTCTCTAAAAGGATTAACAAAGGTCTTCCTAAGCAAACTATACTCAGACAAAACCACAATGTACAGCCCTGCTATTAACTTTTGATGCAATGGCCACTTTCTATCAAATCTGAAAGGGACAGTCTCAGATCACACGACAACCGCACTCTGGCCAGCCCACATTGGTTCTGTTGCTTCTTCCTCACTCAAATGTACACTGAACTTGGAAGGAAGCTGTGACAAATAAGGGGGCTGAGGATGCTGCGTGAGGAGGAATTCCCTGTTACGTGGGAGAACTGCAGCAACGCAGGACTGTTAAAGACAAACGGCAAAAGGACTGTGGATAATAGCTGCTAATGCAAGATGTTATATGCAATGTAGGAAGGTGAGGAGTAGGGTGAAATCTTGGGTGAGGAAGATCGTTTGTGAATATATTTGTAAATCTGAAACCATGTGTAGCTTTGAAACCTACTTAAGGAACATACTAGCATCATGTAGTCGACAGGTACTTACCCACATTTTAGGGATAACCAGAGAGTTGCAGGCCTGCTCATGTGAGCATGCCACTATGTTTCAAAGGCACTGAACTTGCTGGTCTGCCTTTTACCAGATTCCCTTGTGAATAGCTTTAAGGTATGCCTGAAAAAGTACTAAACTTCACAGGATATGAACTGTTCTTACACAATCAGAAGGCAGATGATTAGCTAATAAAATACATAAATATAATATCAGGCACAGATAGAAGCAAATAAAATACATTTCTGCAGAAGAGATTAGCATAGATGTTTCAATGGATTAGGAAATTTCAGTGACAGAAGGTGTATTTAACATATAAAATCCATATAATGAGAAGCAGTAGAAAAAAATAGGGCAACTGTCATGTGTCCAAGAAATATCTTCTAAAAAAGCTGTCACATACAAACACTTCACAGCAACAAAACACTCTGCAACTGAACAAGGCAAATTTAATTCAGAATTTACAATGTACCTCATCATGGATTTTATAATTACAAAAACCCCTGAACAGCTGTATCTCTCCGAACTGAAACAACACTTACCTTCTCCTGTTAAATAACTCCTGCCTGGCATTTATGATTAGTTGGACATAAAGATTGTTGTTGGTTTATTCTAGCAAAAGGACAGCTGGGACGGAATATGACCAATGCGTATAAATAGACCCAGAGGCAAACACCTGAGAAGGGTAAGAACTAATTAAGCTCAAGGACCATGCTGGCTTAAGAACAAATGGTTGTAAATTGGTCACGAAGAAATTCAGGTTGGAAAGGAAACAACCTGATGTTTTCAGATGAAAATTCACAAATTTGTGATCAGGATGACCTGGCTGTCTGCAATAACAAGGGCTTGAACTCAAGTGACCCAGGATGCCGCCCCCTTCCAGTTATACATCCTAAAAACACAATAAATTTTAAGACTTGCAAAATAACTATATGTTAAATCCTGTAATAGATCTAGTCAATGAAAAAATATCATATAGGCTATAAATAATAATACAAAAATACCTATAAACACAGATGTGAATGAATTTCCAAAGGTTTAAAAACTGATTTGCGCAGTTCCAAAAAAACATGGATCCTCATTCAAGCTATCAAGACTGTGAAGGTTCCTTTCCAGCAACATGCAGGGCTAAGATAAATCTACCTAAACCCCATTACAGCAACAAACTTTGGAAGATACTTTCACTTCCTACCAATATACCTTATTCTTGTTCCTTCCCCCCTAAAAATAAGGAGAGTAAAAAGCAGAGTGCCCTTACCATCACAGAAAATAAGTAACAATCTTCTTATCTTTGATGCCTTCTGGAATTTGTTTTTAGTCTCCCTGCCCAAAAGCTCAAGAAAATAATATGGAAGAATAACCAATGCACATGTGGGATAGACCAATCACTCACAAGCCTGGCCCATTCATTAGCCTTTTTCACTGACTGTGGTAAATTTTATACCAGAACTTATTGAAAACACGCACAAATTCAGCACGTACATTTAGAATATTCGGTGTTCTGTTTCATGGGGTGCTTTTTCCCTAGCTGCAAAACGAGCAAACTCTGCGTTAGGGAAGTTCATACTAGGTAAGTGAACCGCTTCATCCTTGGAATAAGGAATCATAAAAAAGCTGTTCTATTGTCCGTTGATCCTCCATCAGATCCAAGTTTTAGTCTCAGCTTTTACTAATTCTAATACATTTTCAGTCATTAAATACAATGGCATTTTGTTTTGAGTGTCTTTTGTAATACTCATGTTCAACAGAAATGCCATTTCAATTGATCCAATTGTTTTGAAAATGCAGAACAAATTAACTGTGTTGTTTCACCTGAAAAAAATCTTTTCCTTTCTTTCCCTTCTCATCCTCTTCTTCTTTTATTGACAGTTTAAAAAAACCACAAACACATACAATGTCCGAATAAGGATGCCCTTGCTAAATCACCTTCTCTTTCCCCCAAAAGTCCATTATTTAGCACATATGCAGCTCTTAAGCAATGAACATTAAAGCAACCCTAGTCTAGGAAGCCCTGACCACAACATCACAAACATCCTCTTTCTGGACAAAAGCATACTTAAATACTTACAAAAAAAAAAAGGAGATACTGATCACTCCCCATACAGTGATCTCCTGTGTTTTTGATAGCGATATCTAAGTTTACCCTTAATTACTGTTGCTTTGCTTTATTAAAAATATTAAATTATTTTGGGGGACAAAAAATTTTGTTCGTCAGATAGGTAGGGTGTTTTTGCAGCAAACAAAAATCCTTTTCAGCTTGAACTACTTTTCACACTATTTTTCACTTCAGACTGAACCAGAAATCAATTATTTACAAGGTTCTAAGCTGAAGTTATTAAAAATGGCTTTGTGCTCTCAAAATTCCTCTTTCCTGTCTTTCTTTCTTGAAAGGTAAATACCTATTGCTACCAAGATTTAATTGCACAGATGGAGGGCACTTACTAGTATAGCTTTTTGTTTTTCTCCCCCTTTTTTTTTTAATTGAAATGCTATGGGTAGCAGAGTAAAGATTATACTATTAAATACATATATATGTATTTGCATGTATACATATATACATACATTCACCACTATATCCCTATTTATAGACTGGAAATTTCTAATTAAAAGGAAAATTCTAATTAAAAGGAAAAATATGGGCAGCTTTTGCAGGTGGAAAGTGAATGTACTTACAGAAGCTCTAAGGAAATTATCGTTGTGCTAATACGGTGCTATGACTGCTGAAAAAAATCAAGTGGATGTGATGACTCTATAAATATACACACTATTCTTACAAAATTCAGAACACTGTATATCACTGCATTCTTATTCTGCCTCATTTAATACTCACAGACAGACTGTAAGAAGGTTCCAGTATCACTGGCACTGACATCTTCCCTTGAAGATTCAATTTTGTTAAGTAAAAAATCTTTTCTCCCACAATCCTCTCTTTTTTCACGCGACGTACGCTGTACAGTCGAAAACGAACTGCATAATTCCCAATCATCTCAGACTCAACGTGATTAAATTTGAATGTCTCTGTGAAGACAGGGCATGGTCCCCGCTGGATGCTGGTTTTTGCTCTCTGCTTCTTTATAGGGAGAAGAACTAGGTGTACTTGCCACGAGCTTCCACCTGTCCTGCTGTATGTGGGAATGTCTGTGACAGCTGTCACTGTCACCAAAAGCTTCTGTTCCTGTGAGTCATAGTCAAAAGTCACATCCAGTGTGCCATATTTAGCTATTGGCTCAGGATCAAAAGGTTTAGGAAGCTGTGAAGATGATCCTCGAGCTGACATATCCTGAAGAAGAAGAAGAAAAAAAGCTTTTTATTTATTTATTTATTGTATTCTATTATTAAATCTAGCATGGAAATATATGGCCTTCTCTACACAATATGAAGTGACTATGATCTTTTTGTTCATTTCATAAACAAGGTAATTAAACACCAAAAGCCTGAGGAGATGGCTGACTAGCAGCCAAGAAGAAATCAAAAGACTTTACCTGACCAATACTGCCAAAAGCCAGGATCCAATCAGACAGAGCTCAGATTAAATTAGGCTGTATTTATGATCTCTTCTTCCATGCCCCACATGTTAAAATCCATACACATTTGTTACGAGATAGAACTACCTTATTTCTGTGTGAATATACACACATTTTTAAGTTAACGTACTATAAACCATTAAGAGCTGGCTAGTGATTGAAAGCACGGTGAGAGGCCAGCAAAGAATACAGGAATTACACCACCTACTTGCACATGCAGCTCTTGTTGCAGTCCACAAGGGTTCTATAAATGTGCCAAAAATTATCACGGCTTTATTAATGTAGTTTTACTAGAACTGTGTAAGACGCATCTGTTTTGAACATACTTTCTGAACTTTCTGTAAACAGCATCACTCCTAAAACTGTATTTTAAAATTAATTTTAGAGTTGTTTATTGTCAGTTCAAGTTTTGAACAAAATATTGATTCCCTATATTGTTACAACAGCTAGTTTGACAGTGATACTGAAACACAAAATATTTACAAGTACAGGTCAACCTACTGTTCATATAATAAGTAGTTATTCCAAGTAGGTAAAACAAATGTATTTCCTGTGTATTTTTGTATTATCAAAGATACGCTTGTTCATGTAAATGAATAGATGCCACAAAAAAATCTTTTGGATTAAAAAATGTTCTTATTTTAAACTGGTTGCTACATAGCTATGGGAATTCATTCCTCTGAAAGCTTCATTCTTCAAGTTGTTGAGTGGCTATAAAAAAAAAGTTGGCAGTATTCTCACTTCTTATTGGGTATGCTTACATTAATGACTGGTGTGACACAAAGCAGGAAAAACTAGGATTAGATCTGCTCCAATCTGTAAGGGTACGAGGACCATATGTACACGCTATGTCTTTACCAGCAATGAAGTTCATACAGATCGTGGTCCTAGCTGATCATCAGGTACGTATAGACAGCTAGCTACTGGAGAATCTTGCATTCACATAGTAGGTGGGCCTTCCAGATGCTGTGCCAACACCCCAGGTATGCAACATCAACTTAGCAAGAGGTCTACTAAGACAGGAACAGCTGTTGACACATCATGAGTGCTCCCTGATATGCACTTCAAAACTTCAGATAGACAAAAAGAGAAATTTGTACCAAAAAGAGCCTCTTCTGCACATGACATCACTAGTGTAGACTTATCCATAGTTGTCAGTGCAGTAACTGGTTGTTAAAGACATTTCAAAGAAATACATGTCAGAAAAGATTATTTCTTCACAGTAAAAATAGATAGATATCATTACAGTTTATAGCAGAAAAAAAGGAAAATTAAATGAAACAAATCCCTATACTACCATCAACAATTTTAAAAAATTCTTTGTAATAAATGCTTCAGAACACTCAACTGTTTCCATTTACCTCTGGACTAAGGACAGCTGTGCTATCACTCGGTACATCCTCTTCGTATCCTTTGTTATGAAAGCTTTCTATTTCGTGTCCTGTACTTCCCTCACTTGGGCACTTATACGAACATCTTGGACTGTTGCTACACTGGGAAAATTCACATTTACTGTCTCCGACTTCAGAAGGCGTACATGAAAGATGAGGAGAACCACTATCATCCTGGTATGGAGGCGGCTGCAGTTCATCTAGCGGAGGTGTTCTTCTCATCCTCTGAATGCAGTTGGCTGAGAATAAGTGAAAATTCTTTACTTACTTTCTGATTATTTACTGTTGAAACAATTCTGTGGAAAATGGTAAGTCCAAATATATGGACAGACTATTTAAAATCTATAAATGTCTTTTTTTACTTTACATTTTAAATTAAATAACAAATACTACTGAAAAATATTTATTTAAAAATGGAAACAAATGATCTCTCAGATGAAAGAGATATGGGGAAAAAACAAAGTATTAAATATATAGTCACAATGGACTGTGTAAACCATATATAAATAAATATAGCACAAATATGACATGACAAAATTTCCAGGCTTGAATTTCAGGGATGCTTACCTTGCAAAAACCTTTGGATATCTTAAGTCAGATTCTGTGCAGGTGGAATGTAGACCAATTAAGGAAAGAAAATGCACTCCCTAAAGCCATGATATCAAACTTCTGATTACCTCCCATGCTGTTGCTCACCCAGGGAGATATTAAATTAAACTCCGAAGACAAATAAGGTACTAATAAAGTCAGACATAAGCCTTTTCACACAAGTGAACTCTGATCACCGGTGAATTTAAAAGGGAAGCAGTGTCTCAGATTCTTTATTACTCGTGAAGGACAGCTAAAGGGTACGTACCCAGTGTCCAGAAGTTAGACACTAGGTCCAGTCACTAAAGACAGTGGACCTGTCTTTAGTGAGCAATCTTGTGCTTGGGATGAATACTTGATGCTGACCATCTTTGCTTCTCACTTACGCTAGCTACCTAGACAGAAATGTGGTTATACATGTCCTCAGAAAATAAACCCAGGATGCCTGGCCATGGATACAGAAAGTTAATTCCAAATAATTACATTTCAATTTTTGATCTCATATTTTACTATGCAGCATTACACAGTTGACTGGAGTTGGGAAAATACAGCAAGGTGTGCAGTAGCTGAAATGAAAGGAATACCAAGGATAGGTAAAACCTGTATCACATTTTGCTTACATCTTCTGTATAGGTTTTAATGAAGATTTCGATGCCCGTCACATGTAGAATTAACTTATACAGAAAAATTTCAAAGCAACAATGTTTTCTGGTCTCAGACATACCACTTTCACTCACAGAAAAAAATCTACCAAACAAGGAAGTTAATGAAAGTATTAACATTAGAACAATATAAGCTTTGATTTCAGATTCATCTAAGAAAGAAACTGATCTTTCCCACATGACAAAGGTGGTACATTTTAGTTTCATCATCAAGTTTTTGTATACAGGACTTCCCTGCCTGTGTCCTAAATTCTCACAAAGTGCATTAACCTTTTAACTGCTTCAGAGGTAATCACCAGTTGTTCAACATATCACAGCAACAGAGTATACGTACGAGTTACCCTTTATGGAACAAGATTGAAAACACAGTAATGTGACTCTCTTGGGAAACAGTCTTTGCAAAAGGCTCCCTTTTGTTCTCCTTTCCTTTGGAAGTCTGGGCTGTATCTGACTGTGGCATGCAGGAACATTTCACAGCTTCTGGCATTTGATGTAAGCCCAAACCGTGGTTTCAGTGCACACTGTTCATGGGAAGCAAACCCAGACACATCGGCTAGAAGAGAGCCCATATGCATTGCAGATCCCCAAAGCTGGGCAACTGAGGGACAGGGACAGGACAGTTCGTTATGGAACGTATCTACTGCACAGATAGGCAGAAGCCTCAAAGATAACTGAGGAATGCAGGGTTCTTCTCTATTTCACTGGGCTCCTAATGGAACTCCTCTTAGCTTTAGCTAAGGCAAATGAGTACTTAAGACAACACCAAGCACTCCTACCAGATGATACCACTGTCAGGAATCCTCTCTTCTCTGATAAACCCATCAGAGCCACACCAGACCATTCAGAGAGGTTCCAAGTTACTCTTACAGCACTCATGCAAAAGGTCTTCTGCTGTTAGTTAGCCCAGTGCCACTAACTCTTGAAACTCTAGTCCCACAGGGATGGAAAGGAAAACAGAGCAGGCAGGGAATCCTATACTCGAAATGTAGTCATAAACATAAAGCGTTACATACGAAACAGAGTTAAGTGGGTCAGTCAGAATCTTGAAATCGCCATGCAGGAATAGTGAGAAAGCTTTATTTGCAAAACATGGAGAGATCTGGGAAAGCACTTTTTGGTTTTTTTTTTAATATTAGATAACTTGTGCCCATGAAACTAGATAGACATAATTTTAGAATCTAAACTGGTATTTTAATCATAATAAAATACTAATAAATATCCTTTTACTCTCACTGCCATGAAAGCAGGACTTCCTTTTCGTAATTTATGTAATTAAATATTCTAGCATATTTAGAGCAACAACATTTCTGCTCATTGTTGCTAAAAGGCAACAAACAGCACTAAATGAGACAGTAACCACCAAGTAGCTATGACTTAATTTCTTTCTTTTCACTTGTAGTCTACTCTGCAAAGACTTTTTAACTCCTAGCTTTTCCACAAGCTAAAGAAATGAAAGCGTGTCCGGGTAACTATCAACACCATTATTGTCTTACATGAGTAAATAAATGACTCTGTGACTCACTTTTTTTCACTTTGATGAACTCCATTATATGTCCCTATGGGAAAACTGCACAGGCTGTGTGACAGAAAAGGTACTTTTAATGTAGGCGGGAAAGAAGTGAAGGAAAGAAAATTCTTATTAACCAGCTGTGATTCAAAAATCTCAGAAAAAGCTGAAACACTGGGGCAGGTTTTAACTATTTATTTTTGAAAGTTTAGTTTACCAAACAGAAATAGCATGTAAATTCTTCAAACAAATATCTGGGTTTAAAAATCTAAGGACACCCCTGTCTAAACAGGCATAAACTGTTTTTGAACAAAAGGTTTCTCTACATAAAAAGATATCAAAATTTTTAAATGAATTTTTAAAGTGAAAATGTCTCATTTTAAATTAATTTCCCCCTCCCCACAGTAAATGATGCAATAAAATGATGATTTCATGTTACAGCTCTCTGAAAATACTGCAAATTTGAATTACTTGAAGACTTTCTAATGACTGACGATACCAAATTAAAACGGTATCACAGACAGAAGTGAATACAGCAACACTGAATATCTGATACTGAGTATTTTCCTTAAAAATTACACAGAAGTAATAACAAACTTCAACAATCAGTCAACAGCATTTTGCATATGTATCAAAGTTTAAAATAAAAAAAAACCCCACTGTTAATGCATGCTGGCCTATCACTGATTGTATTGGAAAAAAACATTTGGAACTGAAAGGAAAGCATGTTCTGAAGTGTTTGCATATTTACATATAGAAACACTGTCTATAACATACCTTGTACCTTTCATTTAAGGTGTAAACTTAGACACTGTTACACTTGTGCATACTTGTATACTGTCACAAAACCAAAGAATACCTTCCAAAGCCACTGAATGTGGCTAATAACATCTGCTAAAGAGTTATTCTTAACAAGCAAATGATTACAGTGAAAATCTAAAATTAATTGTTGCATGGTTTCTACCAAGTTTCCCAAGACACTTTATGCTCTCAAACCAGATAGAAAATAAATTTGGCCAATTCCCCCAATGAAATGAATCATATTAAATTACCATACCATTTTGGACTAAACAGGGTGAAAAACAAGCCAACATATATCCCAAACCTGGAAGAAAGGAATAACCAGAGAAGCAAAATTGGGTTTAGCCTGAGGTTCCTACCAGCCAGAAAATGCCAGAACAGAGGAAAGACAAAAAGAAAGTTATAACATGATGAAGATCCCACATCCAGTTTTGCACCCAAAATATGTGAAATAACTTTGCATTCTCATAACATGATTGAAACTAAGTTGTTTAGTAATAAATATTTACTAAACTGTAAATTGAGAATACAGTGTATTGCTGTGAATAGGCAGATTTGAATAATCAATCTTTTAAGGGTTAACTGCTTTAATTAAAATTTTCATCCTTCTTTAGTGGGCTGGGAAAACACTCATATAGTGGTAACAGTAAAGTCCTTGCTCAACAGCTGAAGAAACCAGAACTATAAGCGAAATACCTAACACAAGCAGATTAGCATTTTGCTGGTACACTCAGAAACTACAGCATGTAAACTGTCATTAGCACATTTAAGTCAGAATTAAATAAATACCTTCTTTTAGGTACTGTTTGTTAAACAATGAAGGTGAATCTGTTTTCATAAGTCCCTCTACAGGGGACTAACTGAAAGCCAAGGGGCGATGATACATATTCTTGCCACCAGCCTCAAGGGACTGTCAGTAAAATCTGCCACCATGGCCAAAATAAGTACTCCTGGAACATACAATTGATAACTATGAGAAAACACACAAACTTTTTCAGTTATTTTTCCTAGTGGAATCACAGTTTAAAGATACACAAACTTACTATAAGAAATGTTTTTTCTTTAGGTTTTCAGTTACTGTTTGAACTTTCTACTCCCAATGCTCCTCATTTCTCCTCTGTCCTGGTCCCCTGTGGACTGTGCAAGGCTGTACAACATTTCACCATGAAGCTGGTGATGTTCCTTTCCACGTTTACAACGTTTAGACTTTGCTATCTTAATTAATTTTCCCAAAGGTTGTCAGCAGCAGCACAAATCTAGCTTTCTTCTGTCCATACTTCCTGAGTAATTCCAAGAACATGCATCTCTTAACATATGGAAAAAGAAACTATCCTTGTGGTTTTAATTCCCCTGTCTCATAAGCTGTAATTAACTATACTTTTGCAACTTGGAGTTTCTCATATATATTACTTCTTTAAATATTCATACTATTGTGGGAGGCAGCACTACTGCAAGACTTCTTTGGGAATCTGGTTTCCAGTTCCTTTAAAACAAATAATCACTACATAAATTAATAATTTTTGCAAGTCATATTTTGTAATTATCAGAATATCTTCATACTCAAACAGTACCTTTTCTTCCTCTAATGTATCTCCACATACACTATGCTTCATAATTATTTATTTTTTTAATCTAACGTAAATTTCAAGTTTTCAAGCCTTCAAGGGGTTCTATGTAAATGTTAAAACAATTTAAATAAAACATAAAATGAAATACATGTTTAAAAATTAAAGAAACCTTTCTTATTCTGAATGATTAAATACCCTTAGAGATTTCTGATATGCAGCACAGACAGTCCAAATGGAATTTTCATGTTTGAACTTTTTTACGATCCAAAATATTACATTGACTGAATTACCCCACATTACGAAGACTATGAAATATCAACATTAAATATTGAATGAAACCTCGGGGCTCTCATTCCTTTAAAATGAAAAGCTTACATGCATCTTTGTGAGGAAAAAAACCCATATTATTTCACAATAAAACAAATTATCTTGGCATTATTCTATTTCTTTTCCAAAAGAGTTATGGCACGAGTCTTGCTTAATGAAAAAAGGGGAATACAGGAGTGGTATGGGGTCCTTATAGACAGTAGAAAAAAATTCTTTTATCAGCTTTCTTTTTGGATTTGCTACATTTCAGACTTCTATTCACAGTTGAATTATCTTCTAGATCAAGCAATTCACCAGTAAACAAGAAAAGTAATCATACCTGTTTGGTTTTTTCCTCCCCCAGTAAAAAATAGTTCTCCTTTGTTTCCTAATATTTAGAAAATTCCATACACTATGAGCTTAATCCCAGACCTGTGGAAATCTAAATAGGGTTGCTGCCATTTACATCTGATGTCACATGAAATTCTTAGCACTGCATTCTCCTCACCTTCTAAGAGTAAATCTACTGGTCATTCATGTAATAAGAAGGTTCTCTTTTGGTTTTTTAATAAAACTAATCAAAAATTATTGAATTATCTTTAGGTCCAGTCAAAGCTTCAATTTTCTTCCTCAGGAAATGTCTAAGACCAACTGAAGTTAGTGATACCCACATGGTAATTTTTTTTTTTTTTGTCTGTTTACATCTTGAGCCTGCAGAACTACAGCTTGGTTTTGTTTGCTGACAAAAGAAATTTGCTCTTTTCTGCACTTATTAGAGCACTTCTGATTTGTAAGAATTTATCATTCTCTTTTACAGAGCAATACAGAAAAGCACTGCACTGGTGAAAAATTCCAAGCTTTCTCTTTCCAAAATTAGCCCAAATTAGAACATTTAAACTACAACTACATTATTAAAGCATTATAGTGAACTAACTGTCAAAGACATTCTTTTGTTTCCTTCCCAAATATTTTGGTCGTCTTTCAATGAAAATTATACATTAGCATCTCTTGAATTCATTTTCTTTCAATTTAAATATCATTCTCTGATTCCTTAAACAGTATTTCTATTAATTTGAATAGGAAGGAATTCTGCTACCTGGTTCTGTATTTATACTTTCCAGCTGTCCAAAATACATCTAAATACTGCTTAAACCCATTGGTTCAATATTTTAATCTCTTATTGATGCAAATACCAGTAAATCAAGCTTTCCAGAACTTTTTTCTTTTAAAAACTTTTAAAAGGAGACTTCAAAAACTCTTCTTTTCTGAGACTACACCCAGCTCTAAAGCTTTTTGAGCAGTGATCTTTAAGAAGTGAAACTGTAAAATTGTTTGCTTTCCCTTCCATAATTATATTTCCTTAGGCAAAGCGTTTGTACTAAGTATGTTCATTCAACTTCTTAAGTAGAAAAAATTATTTTCTGTTCTATTTAGAAGCTGGTTTAACTTTTACTGTTTTTATAAACAGCCAACTTCCTTTTACAGTACTTTTCAGATCACTATGTTGGTTAACTTCATAAATGAACAGGTATTCCTTTGCATCTCTGCTCACTGTTAATTTTTTCCAAGTTATGAAAATTGTCAAAAAAATACCACTTCCAAAAAGATAATAAATTAAATGAATTCATAGAATCTTCCCCCCTTTTTTTCCCCTCTTTTAAAATACACTAGAAGTCCTGCTTGCTGAAGGTGATTGACAACCGGCTTTGAAATCTTAAGAGTGTCTTGGTGACAAGGAAATGCCTTTTATCATCTCTGAAAATTCACCCAAATTCGGCTCAATCTCACCAGCACTTACAGATGCTTAACAGAAATTCAGAGCTTAACAGCTAAAAGCTTTGAAAACTCCACCCACTGTAAACCATCTCAGGCCCCTGAGAATCCCCATTTCTGACCAGTGTGTGCATACTAGCATCCCCTCCTGCCTCTGGACCATAGCAGCTGGATCTGGGCTTAGAAAAAAATTTTCTGTCATTGCTATACTTCATTTAAGTACAATTTTCACTTTAAATTATAGTTCAAATTCCAGTCCAGTTTAATACTACAGCTGCAGTATTAAGCCCAGGAGTCAAGCAGCAGGATAAAGTGCTGAAAAGGTGAAAAAGATCCCACAGAGGCCTAAAATAAATTCCCAGTAAAGTATTGTAACACACAGCTAATATTGCTGTAATGTTCCTGCTCTCATTCTATTTGGTCTCAAATGAGGAAAGAAAGTGTGATTAGAAAGCAACATTAATGTGTTATGTGTATCATTTTCTTGAACATTTTAATATTTTTGCAGCTCATTTCAGGCACGTTCATTTTTTCATTTGACAAAAAAAAAAGAACGCAAAGTTTTCTAAGTGATACAGAAACCCCCTCTAAGATCTCAATAATTATTCATTTGGTGATATAAACAAGACCCATTCAACAGTATATACTGCACTTATATGTGTTCCTTAATTATCAGAATTCCATCATCCTTTTTTCCATACTTTTATTTTAAGTAAGATACAACTACTTCCTTTAGTAAGAACTCTTTCTGCAACTTAAAATGCAGTAACTTTATGGTTTCTTATAAACAGCTTCACCTTGGTAGCTGCATTTTGTAATTTTTTTTTTTATATTGTGTGAAGCTCCCTAGTATTTTAGCTCTCTATTTATTACTACCCTAACTGGTGAAAATGAACCAGGAAAGGTATTTTCCATCAAGAACTGCTTCCAGAATAGGAACACAAAGCTTGCTTTGATTCCTTTGCCTTACTTTCATAGCAATTTTGCGTGCAAAGGATACTCTGTTGGAGTGAGTCACTAACACAGAGCAGCACTCCAGTGATTCTGCATGAACCATTTCAGTAGGGCATGAGTTAAATTTTCTGTCCATCTATTTAAGATATCTATATGATCCCAATTTGGGTATCTTGTAACTGTTAATATATATAAATGAAATATATATTATGGAGAATAATAGTACTACTATAATAGTAGAAGTCAACGTGTTTGGTATTTTACAGATGGAGAGCTAAAGTACAGGTTTAAACAAGAGGTAATAAAATTGCTGTGAATCTAGCTCAGAAGTGCTCATAACCACAGAAAGCTTCCAATGAAACGTGGAACTGAAACCAAGTCTTTTAAGACTAGCACCCTAGCCATTTCTTCCGTTTTTGTTTGTTTGGTTGGTTTTTTTTTTTTTTAATTTCAAGCCTTGTAAATTATTATTAGTCTAAAATTCACCTGAATTGTGTACCACCACCAACATGGAAACCTCCAAGCCACTAGCTTCTTAAGAGATATACCCCCACAGAATTTTCCATTATCATCAGCTCTGTAGTGGAAGAGAAGGAAGAGAAAACAAAAAGTACAGTATTAGGGTAGGGAAAAAAGTAAAGGTAAGAAGGGAAAAAAGAAAAAAGAAAAGGCAAAAGGAGAAAGTAGGTGCAATGATTCAGAAAAAAGTGATAGGCTGTTGGTAAATGAACAAAGGAAAGAAATAAAGGGAGAGAAGTTTAGATTTGTATAGAAAATGAGAAAAAGAGCAAAGAGAGGAATAAAGAACAGACAAGACGCAAACAGGAATGAAAAATTACAAACAGCTAAAATAACAAAACAAAAATGACAGAGGAAGAAAGGTGAAGGAATGGGGAAAATAAAACAACACATGACATGCAAAAAAGTAGTTCAGATCTGAGAAAAAAGCAATGTCAACAGAGCAAAGAGATAAAAGAGAAATCAGTGATGTCTGATGGGTGGGAATAGCCATATTTGCAGGTGAAAATCTGCACAACCTAGAGAATACAGCTAGTTACATTCCAGGAGAGGTAAGACATTTCCCAGAATAAGCATTTATTTTTATATTTATATTTTAGATTTATTATTATTTTTCCTTTTGATTGGGGAGATGGTGGTAATTATTTATTCAGATCCTGAGATTCCAAAGGACCTTGATTCCTCTTATCACTTCTTATTGACACACTGGCTCAGTGACTCACTTTAGTAAAATGGATTGTATTTCCTGTAGTATATTAGAGTATTCCTGTAAAAAGGATTCTAGAAAATTCAGAATTTTTGTTTTTGAAACAGCTCTCATAACTTTACCAAATAAAAAGCAGCTAGAACCCAGAAAAATCAAAGACTATCTCAGTTTACAAAGTACCTAACAGGTCAACAATAGAAGAAAATTGTCTACATATGCTCGAGAACTCCTCTAAAACCTTTTAGCTATTAGTGCCTGTAGAAAGTAAGTTTAGGAATAATGGCACTAGTACCACTTTTGGGGCCAACTTTTCAGAAAAAGAAAGGCAAAATAGACACTGTGAAATCACAGGAAATGGATATGCTTTGAAACTGAGGTCTCTTTCCTTCACACATCCAGTAAGAGGGCTACGAATTCACAGAAAAGGCAAGGATTAAGCAGCAAGGAGCACGTCAGTCTGTTCCACTCACTCCAGCAAGGCCTCAAACAAGTTTCTCTGGGCATAAAGAAAGACAATTACTCAAAACCAAATTTCTTGCACTTCTTTGTGGCACTTCTGAGACCTCCCATTGTCACAGATGAGCTGTTTTACTAGGTTTATATGTAATATATGATGCAGTTGTTGCTATGTTTCCGTAGTCATATAATTCAGAAAACAGGTAATTTTCTGCATTTTGACAGGACTAGATGAATATGAGTCTGGCTAGTCAAGATATTTTCATTCAGCCATAGCACCAGTCATAAGAGCTATGCAAGAACTTATGAGGATCAGAAAACAGTGGCCAAGCTGCATATGGAAAGCTCATAAGGTCTACAGAATGATGCTTCAGCCCTCAACAAACAGTAGAAGAGGAACTGTTCTTCCCTGTCATCCACCCAAAGAAACAATAGCGCTGAACAATCAAGGGTCAGAGTGCAGCATATCACTCTCAACCCATTTAACTTCCCAAAAGACTAACTGGTAAATTCTGTTGTCATTAACATGGTGTTATACCTACAATATTAAACTTACTAGCCGTTGTGACAGAGTAAAAACATTCATATCCATCAAAATTTGTTTCTCATGGACCTTTCTTATACTAGCAAAAATTTCTATACTTAATTTGAAAATACTGTTTGATGCTGCTTGTTGAATGAGAGACTAAAAGGTGGTGCACAGCAGTTAATTAGTAATCAAAGTCTGACAGCCACAGCTGCATAATGTTTGTATGATAATTTCAAAATTGAAAATTATTTATTTCACTCTACATTAAATTAGTGTGCACTCATTAGAAAGTCAGTGATTATCTTGAAAAGTACTACTGGAACATTTCAGTAGCTTTGCTACAACATCAGAAAGTATACAACATGTGTCTCCATGACCTATTACCATCCCACCCCTTCTCATAATTTGATGTCAGCAAAGTTTTTAGATCTTAACATTACAATTGAAAACATACTCAGCAGAATGATGTTTAAGATGGTTCATAACCAGAAGGCTAATTTTTTCAAATCTCAGCATTAAGAGTTTAAACTACTTTATTAAAAAACTACTTTATTAAGCTCTATATAAACCCGATATATAACTGATATATGTGCACGTTGCAACAAAGGAAATTCTGATTAAATATAAGAAAAAAACTTTGAAATCAGAGTGGCTATAGACTGCAAGAGGTTACCCAGAGAGTCTGTGTAATCGACAGCCTTGAAGGTTTTAAAAGCTCTCCTGGCTAGGGCCCTGAGCAACTTGGTCTAACTTTGAAGTTAGCTCTCTTTCAATCAGGAGATCAGACTAGATGACCTCCACAGGTCCTTTTTAACCTATTATTCACTGATTCTACAATATATATTGAAAAACTCAATTGTATACTATAATATTGAAGGATGGGGGTCATCTCAAACACAGGTATCTCAAATATCTATAAAGCTCCTTCTATAACACAGCAGTTTAACAATTCACAGGAAAGTGTAGCTCCTCTGCATATGCTAGCTACATTGCTGCAGCCTGCATTAAATATATATACCTACCAGCATAGTACTTTCATTGTTAAAAACAAACAAAAAAACCCAACCAAAAAACCCCCAAACCCACCACCACCACCAAAAAAACCCAACCCCCAAATCCAAATCCAAATCAACAAATAATACAAGGAGCAAAAGAGATTCAGAATACTTTGTTAACTGGTGACGTTCTACTGCAGTATACCTTGCGGCTGACTAGTTTTAGACAACGTAGTATCACTGAAATTTTTACTTTGATAAAATGAACACACCAAGATATAGTCTTTTAAGTTAAAAACTTCCTAACAATAGTTTACACACACACATAAACACATATATGTAAACATACGTATATACATACACACACCCCATGGCCACATATCAGTAACAGGAACAATTTAAGGTTTATGAAATATTTAATATAATTAAGATTACACTGAGCAAGTAATATCCATTACAAAATGCTGATGTTAGACAGCAAATATTGACCTTTATAATTTATCAAGTGAAAAAGCCCTGATTTGCTTGTTATTCAAACTTTAACAATAAGTATGATAGCTTAGATGGCAGAAAGAAAAAAAAAATCCACCAGCATTTGCTATCACTTTGCATTAAGATTTTGACCAGTCAACAATTCAGCAGTGATGAAATGTGCAGTTTGATTCAAAGTAAGACAAGGCTATTTAAATAACTCAAAATAAGAAATGGGTATTGAAACATTAGAATTTTGATAAGCGATCACAGCTGCACTAGAATTAGTTTCTATAGCAACAGAGGAAATAATGTGGAGAATTGCACTGCAATACAAGATGGATTCCTTACAAACACTGCTGTTCAAATAGAAAACTTTAAAATTATTCACTGTATTAAAACATTTCTATTAAAATGGTTATTCAAATATCCTATACCTTGTACTTCACACATTGTTCTATTTTCGTTCTCCAGGATTCAATTCTAGTCCATCCATTCAAGTTTCATATTACATTTTCACACTTTCCTCCACTGCTTACCTTCCTATTTTAAAATTAATTAAAGTGACTTATTCTGAAAAATACTGTATCTTCGATCTCAAACTAATCTGCATTTTCAATCATTTTTTTTATTATCCCTACATAGAAGCACTCATTACATTTATTTTTCCAGCAGTGCACTTGTAAAGCATAAGAGAATGCTTTGCACATGCTATTCATAAGAAGCTGCATCACAGCCATGAGAATTAACATCACTATGGAACTTCTGAAACTTGTAGTCATATGAGACTTGCACTAGCTTTTATCAGTGTGCGCTCTCATGTCCTAAGCATGATTAAGAAACCACAGCAAATCTCTTAGTATTCATGGACCAAATACCCATAAGATGGTAAGATAAAAGCCTTGCAGTTGAGCACATCTTTAGATTTCAAATGTTGCTCATTTCTAACACTAAGAATTATTGTTTCGTTGCATCGTCTCTGATTCTAGCTATTTTTGGCAACTAATTAAAAGCATATGCCTGAACCTTTTATGTATTTTGCCCTTATAATGAGACCTATTACTCTGGCTTATTCTATCCTTTTGAGTTCCGAAGTATCTTTTGAGTTACCATGGATACAAGCGATATGCTTTCTCCCACAACTGCTTTGTGTGCCTTATCAAACACCAAAAAACTGACACAGTAGGAATCTGAGCCATCTATACAGGATGAGTATCTAACCCCTTGGAAGTGTTCCTCTTCCCTGCCCCCCTCCCCCCCCCCCCCAAAAACAAAAAAAAAATTGAGGTATGCCATATACTAACATTTGTAATGAAATAAACAAGCAGGTTCTTTTCTATCTGAAATCTAGTACTTTTGCTCAAGGAAAACAAAATGAAAAAAGGTGCAGACATAAAACAATTTAATCTGATCAACCCTGAAACAGTGTTAAAATTAAAAAGGGAGTACATAATTCTGAGTTTGCTATTTATCATGAGTTAACAGAGTTTAAGTGTTTCTATATCAATATACCCACTGAAGATGTAAAACACAGCAAATTTCAAGCAAGCATTTCAGAAAGGAGTTGCAGAAACATTGTATGCAACTCCAAGATTACACATAAATTAGAGTAAATAAAACTCCCTTAAACAGAAATTGTTAGGCCTCTTTATACCAATTTATTATGGGCATTTTCAAATGCAAATTGCATTCCAACAAGCTAGGAATAATTTGTACTAATCAGTGAAGAAGAGGGCAGTTAGTAAACTGATTTTCCCATTATTCTGACCTCTTCTTAAAAACAAAAGATTCTCTCCCACTCAGACAGCAAAATTTACACAGGATTCAAAAACCAAGTGCTGATACTAACATAATCTGAATTAATGTATGAGAAGTAAAGGGGAATAACCAAAAGAAAAAATAAATTACTGTAATATGAACTCGATATAGACTCATTCAGAACCATCAATGCATTAAATCATTGGAAAGACATCAGCTACACAAATGAGTGCCACAAAGGCAACTAAGAGCTAGAGAGCCAGAGAAGCATGGGTAGGCAAATGCTGCTTTTGCCCCTTTTCCTCAGTTATCTAAACTTCTCTTAAGTATTACAGCAAAACGCTCCACAAAAAACTTAACCTGACTTGTTCATATCCACAAGCTCAGCCTTGCTTTAAAATACAGAGATTTTGAAGCGTATCTCAGCCAGAGACACTGAAGCATAAAAACCAGACTCTTACCCTTGTTTGTATTAACATTATGAAATAAATGTATCATTCTGATAAGTTTTCCACAAGCACATATGAACTAAAGACATATTAAATATTTTCAGTTTTCTAACTGAGTCACTGTAGGTTAGACTTACATTTGCATGGATTTCATAAGACGCATTTCTCGTTTCTTTTAACTTTTAAATTTAACTTTGAACTGTCTCAGGTTATGATACCTTCTTTTGGGGACGAAAAACATCCACATAATGTTTTTACTGTGAATATTCAACTACAATTAAATCTCATTTCTTTTTTTTTTCCCTGAAAATTTCTTTTAAAAGTAACTGAAAGCTAGAGAACAATGAAAAGGAACTCAAAATTTACTGTTCCATTGTGGTGTTTATGGTAAGTCATCTGTATCATCAAAATATTACTAGTTCTGTAGTTTAATGTTGGAACCACTCACAAAAAAAATGAGCATCTGGAACAGTGGAGGTATTTACACAATGGCTCTGTACTCCTGCCACTACATTCACCGTTACACATGCTATCATTTCTCCTCTGTATAATATTCTCCTGGATTACACGCACTGTGCACAAAAGCACACAAGAGATTCCCCATTCCTCACTAAAGTGCAAACTAGTATTTTTTAAGAAGTAACTACCATTGTTACCATCCTTCATAAAAAGGGATCTAAGTTCTTCCTTCGCAGAATCTCAAAGTTGTCTGGAAATTGCCACTGTTGTTCCCTACACTTCTGAGGCCACCAGATTGCCTTTAACACTAATGACAACTACTGTTTTCATTTCCAAAGATTTTCTTCTTTTAAAGCTCCTTCCTGTTAACAGGAAGGAAATGGCACCAGGAAAAGCAGATGATTCAGAGCAGTGGTTCTCATTGCCAGTGAAAGGAATTTTGCTCTGAAAACAGTCAAAGATAACAGCCATTATCAAACAGGATGATGAGTTTCTCTGAAAGAGAGCATTAGACAATAGTCTCTTAACAGATAATTATTCCTCAGTTAAAAGGGAAAATGACTATCAACTCAAAACACCTTTTCAAATTTTACCAGATCTACTCAAGAGTTATCTATTGGCCAAATTTTGTGTGGACATACAATTCATGATCCAAAACTTGACAGGAAAAGAAGAAAAGATATCAGAGCAGTACAGTCAACTTCATCTTCAAGAAGAGCTTTTAAGTCATACATTTACTTGCAAGTTTTCCTGTGATTATTTCTATACTAAGACGTACGCAAACTAACACTGTAAAGTCCAGAGAAAATACATCATTATTCTCTCTCATTATTCTCATAATCTAAAAATAGTTCCATTCTGGCATTATGTACAGGGTTTAACACAGCCAAATATGAAGCACTCCAAGCAAAATAATTTTGAGAAGATAGTTACAAATTAATGCAAAATTAGACTAGTTTTCTGTTTTGTATCCATCAGATCTTGAAAATAAGTGCAATAGATTTTTTTGATTTTCACTCAACTCATCAAATTGCCACAAATGCTACATATGCAACAGAAACACTTCAAAGTATAACAAGTCTTAATAAAATATAACATAGATGGCATTGAACTTTTCATTTCAGAGTTGTCTTTTTTTCTATTAAAGTTCACAGGAACTTGGACAAAATTCTAAAAAGATACTACCTATTTTAAATCTTATTAACACAGTGGTTTTAGCGCTGAGGATTTAAAAACAAAGTTTCAGAATTCATTACACATACTACCAAACTACAGACTGCTAAAATTCAGGGATAACCAAACAGATCAGATATGACAAAACCAGGAACTATGAGATACTGGAAGCCACAGAAAATTCGAGCAAAATCAAGCAACATTCTAAACAAGATTCCTTGAAGATATGAAGAAATGTCTAATCACCAGTGTCAATCTTGACCTTAAACAAGAACAGACACTGCCCCTCTTTTTTGCCAAAAGATGCAGAGTTGGCCCTGACCTTTTGGTTACGAGTGTGTTTTCTGGTACAGATGTCAACTCTTTACAGTAAACAAAGCAATCATGTCACCTGTTCAAGTCATATACATAAGCTGTATTTGTTTGGGCTGAGCATTTTCAAAGAAAAGAAAATCACACCTGAAGTCAGCCTCTTGAAGAGATGAACCTTTTGTAGTTTCATTCTCCAAGATTTGGATTTTTCAGATACACATGCTCTTATCAGCTCTATTTTTAACCTGCCGCTCATATAGGATACTTAAAATTCTGAACATGTTTACATTATCCATCCAGCAGGCTAATGGAACTGCATACCAGACAGTCATGCATAATTCAAATCAATATCCTCAGGCTTGCAACTCTAAGTCAAAGCTGCCTTTAAATAAGCTGGGTGTGACTTTAACATGAATAAAATGTATCTAATTTTTAACCTTTATCTGACAAATTGATATATTTGCAAAGGAATGTCATAAATCTTCTTTAAAAATGAAAACAAATAGAAAATTACGATAACTGAGAATTTTTTAAAAAATACTTTTAAGGACAAAATTTAGAATGGTTCAACAAGACTGAGCGAAAGGTTTCAAATAATTTTTGTAATTTTTTTAAGCAAAATGTACAAATATATACATAAAAACACATGCTGGCAGAATATTAAGTAGTGTGGAAGGTGAATGTAGCAGGATTTGCTATTTACAAATTTAAAGATCAAGCTTTAATTGAATTGGGCATAGGTGACTCCACAGAGAAAATCTTATACCCAGTTAAGCATGTCTGCTAGCTTCTCTTCAAGGAACAGAATCAGAATTTCCATAATAAAATAATTTTCCTTTTGAGTTTTCCTATGTGCTTTCATACGACCATCATTCCATCACAGCAGACAACCTTCAGCCACACTGAAGTGACCAGACGCATGGCAATTACACTAGCTAAGGATCTATTTCCAGCTTTTTAATACAGTGAAGGAAAAGTAATTGCAAACAAACAAAAAAAACCCCACAAAAACCCGCACGCCAAACCGAAAGAACACAAAACAAAAAAAAGGACTACGTTGTATAATATAACGTATCATGCTTTCCCTTTCCGCCAAGGAAAATATTCCAATAATTCCTAAAAGTTAGAATAACTTTATAACACAAAAGTGTTGTAAGTAGCATGTAAGAGCTTATTTTAGCAAGAAAAAGAAATAGACAGATCTTTGCCTCCACAGAAGCTACAGACACAATTTCATGTTTACTCAGATGCAATGCAGTCCCAATACATAATATACACAATTAAAGTAGCTATGAAAATAGTCATCCTAACAACAAAATACATGTTATTAGATAAAAATGCTAACATTGTTCTTCTTGTACAAGGACAAAATATTCATTGAATAATTGCAAGAGAACACTTACGATATAGTTATAGCATGTCTATGAAATTGATACATATGCATAAGGAAAATAATCTACACTGACTAGGTAACAAAACAAAGAGAGTTCAGTTACAAAAATAATCCATTGTTCTTCTTTTACCAAAGAGACGGTTGAAACGTAATGTGATCAGATTATACAAAAACAGTCCTAATGGTAACCGGTGTTTAACCCAGGGGAGAAAAGCACAACTGAGAGGCAAACGTTAGTCTTAGACTAGAGTTAAAAATCTTTTGATTTTAACCTTTAAAGCTAAGAAGAATGATCCATTTAACCACAGGCGCTATGGAGGAAGAACTGATAAACTGTTCTTTTGTAATATTCTTATGTAAAGTTGTAATAACTTTTTAGTTCTCACATTTCTGTAACAAGTACTGCTCCATTCTGCTGACCAAGTAGCATGACTATTCTCAGCAGGTAAGTAGAGTACTGGGTGTGTGCAAGGTAGAATTCTTTTTCCCAATGCACCTAATAAACGTCTACACAGAGATTTCCAGTCTGTTTGATCCTGTTTCTTACTCACTCATTCCACGATAGAGCCACGGGATCTCTGCGATTAGGGTTACAATTAATGAAAACTGTACCTTCTTTTGTCTATTCTGTGGGAGTCTTTCAGAACAAGACATGTCTCACAGTATACATGCATAAAGATCAAAGAAACTGGTCTCCTATATCACTAGATATTACCATAATACCAAGAAAAAAGAATACCCATACCCAACAGCTTTTAGATCATATTAGTAAAAGAAATACCCAGTTTTCAATGTGAAGTCTCAGAATCAGCAAAAGCGCTAGGTTCATCAAGGAAGTGATCTTTTTTGCTGATATAGTACTACCCCTTGTGTTTATATCACAAATCAATTCTACATTTTATTAATCTGGAACATCTATATCAAACACAATGCCACAAGGAACTATTTCAGCCACAAATATATATGTGAACTTTTCTGAGTCAATGACCGATCTTGATCCTTTCATAAATCCCAGATTCAAATAGATGAGAAACTTATTAAAATAATAAGTTTACAATAAAATGGAAACTTTCCTGTAATTATTAATGTATGATTTACATCACTTCAGAGACATCACATTGCTAAGGGTGACTTTCTTCAAAGCCTTCACATCAATGCAAAGGGTATTTCTTCAAAGACTGCAAAATGCTGGCAGGAGGAACCTAATTTGTGAGATTGTGCACATCAGGAAAAAAAGCCCTTTCCCATCGGAGGACAGTTTTTCCTCCTCTTTGGAATTGGTCTAGCTGGAAGAGGAATTTTCCTGTTGAAAATCTTATCATCATCACTAACTTTGAGTTTTGTTACTAGTTTTCTTCTCTCAGCAGTAGATAACATGCATGCTTTAAGATCATCTTTTTCCAGCATCTCTGCTGCTAATCACAGGGTAAATCCATGATTTCAGAATTATTCAAATTCATTCCATCAAGCACTTTCATGCGTTTCCTTTGGTTGACAAGATACTTATTGTGCACAACTTTGATATCATCTATCTGGCTTTTCAACTCAAAAGTGCTCAAAGTAACTCCATTCTCTAACAAACTGTGTTTAAACTCAGACACAGATCTCCTTTGCATTTAAATCCCATGTTTACTTCTTGCCACCTCTGTAATATTCCTCAAGAATATTCCTCAAGAATGTGAATCACACATGTACTTTCTATCCCTATCTGTGAATTCTGTGCATTCCAGGTCTCCAGACTCTGTGAACACTATGCTTGTCTGTCATTCATGCAGGTAAAGAACAATAACGACAACATGATCATAGCCTAATATGTGAATTACATGAAAAATTCCTTGCTATCAGGAACTTTTCAAAAGACAAAGCGTAACACTTTCTTGGGAAGTAAAAAAGATCTGAATTCTGTAAAACTGAATAAAAGACAGAGCAAAAGTTAATCTTCAAATCACCTTAGTCTCTGCAATGCTCTGTTGACTATATTTTTGGGAAACATGCATCATAATTCTTCCTAAATACTCTTTCCATTGTATTTCTAATCCATTTCTTTAAAGCACATTAGAGGAAAAAGAAGAGAAATAACTATTTAAGTTATGATTTAGTATTCAACTGAGCTTTCAGTCTTGAAGTCTGAATACTAGTTCATAGTTCTTACTCCACATAAGCCATCTTCTTTGTCTGTAATTCTTAGCATCTGAAATATACAGATACATAGACCAATTTTGAGAGAGCTTTGTGGCCTTATTTTGCTGAAGACGATATAACCATACTGAGGCCCTCACTCCATAATTTTGAAAGAGTAAGTCTTCATTCACACTTGGCTTGAAAAGAGGTCTGCTTATATGCAAGGAATAATGATAGAAACTAAGCTGGAAAACATATGATTATCATTGGATTCACTGAGGGATCCATCTTTCTTCTCTCAGCCTATCCAGTGGCTTTCACCTTAGCTTGACAAGTCTGAAGAAGTAGGATCCTGCTTTACAGAAGGTATTTACCAAGGAAAACTCCCCCAGGTTGCTTTAACAAACTGGGGAGATTCACCTGCATACCAGTTTTGAGGTGCTTATGAAAGAGCTTTTGGTATTTATGTTGGGAAAATACGGAAAGAAAATCTCTCTATATACTTCAAGTAGTTCAGTGAAGAGACTTTTCCCAAGACATGAAAACTAACAAGAGAGAAAGAAAAGGCAAATAACTGCATAAAGAATCAGATCCAAGAGATTCCAGAAGAACAGTCGCCTTCACGTGCAAAGATTGACACTGAGGAGCAAGGCAAACATATGTCCAACAGACACATCAACATAAAGTGCCGAAAGCCTAGAGAAGAATAAAAGTGGAGAAGATAAACTACAAAAATAACATCATACTCTACCTTCACAATATGGAAAAGATGGATACAATCCAGTAGCATATGCCTGCTAGAGCAGCAGATTCTCATTTAAGAGAACTTATGTTTTCTCACTGCAGTCTTTTAGGGCTTCCATATGTTTCCAAAAAACCTTGTGAAATGTAAGGCACTTGGGCCAACCTCAGAAATAGAGCCTCTGAACAAAAATGTCTTCAGCCATGGGGCTTTATCAATTAAGAAGTTAGAAAAAAGCTTTAAAATAGGCTGGAGATGGAAACTGTGGTTATACTGAGCTGGTAAACTATAGCTAAATAAAGTAATCTAAGTATGCTAAGTAAGCAAGCGAGCTTACTGCTTTTTCCATCATGATGTCACTTACTTTGCCTCAGAATTGGGATCAATACCCCTCGCTTGCTTGCTAATCTGGAATTTTGCACATCTGTTAAAGAGGTGACTTGGGCAAGACATGCTTTAAGAACATCACAAATTAACTATAAAAAACCAAAATGTTTTCTTCCCCCCTTCTCTACCTTTCTCATCTGAAGGGATTCAGAGAATCTTGATTTCAAAAGCAAAGAAGAACCTACAGCTTTTGACATCTGCCTCTAAAACTCTAATTTCAATATATTTACCCTAGCATTTCTAAGTTTAAAAATTTCCATTTTTAGGAATTTAAGGGACTGCTTCCTTAAAGAAAATATATTGTACTTGTCTATGAAGCTTATAGAGATAACAAAGACACAACAACTTGCCTGTATGCTTGAGTTTTTAAAGTTCAGGAAGTAGCCACTACTGGAGACAAAGAGGCTAGTTTAGTATCATATTGTACATTTTTTTGAAATTGAAGTTATTAAGAAAGCATTTAAGATCACGACCAATACAGATACTAAAAAATTATTCCAATTACCAAAGTACAAAAAAAAATGCCAATTTTAAATTTAAGGTTTGTACACTTCCTTATTTAGATCACTATTTCAATTCACAATCTCCTTGTTAGCAGAAATACCTTATGGTGTTATTTTTGCTTTTTTTGTGGGTTTTTTTTCTTATTTTTGTTCTTTATTTTCTGAAACAGATGTGTAATATCACAGCCTATATTAATCCCCTCTTCCAAAATATTACAAATAATTGGAGCACATAAAGGCAATACTACATATTCAACAGGATAATAAGAGCATTTGAAATGGTAAGGAATAATACAAGAAGTAGGATGCACATTATAAAAAATGACAAGGAAGTTGTATCAGCATATGTGTCAGGGAAAAGGAAAAAAGGTCACTTCAGTAAGTATCCATACTTTACTGGGTAACATGAGAAAGAACACAAAGAATATTACTGGCAAAAATAAGATTTCAAACTTCGAGCTGACCCTAGAACTCTGGGCCTAAGCACAGAGACTGGGTTAAGCCCACACATAGATATCAAGAAATACTGTAGTTATACAGGTTTCTCTTTTCTGTCATTAACAGTTTTGAGTCATTTATGCAAGAGCTGGAAATTTCAGGTGTAAACCTATCTTCTGCACCATTTTACTTTGCCATCTGTACCATTTACTTTGCCATTCTGTACCATTTTACTTTGGATGATGACATTTGTCATCATCTTGCTTTTCTAATGAACTAGATCTTCCTTTGAAGATACTCTGGAATTAAGCCTGTCCATGAGGAGCTCACTGCAAAAGTTATATATTTACAATAGCTCGGAATCTGTAGAAATACTTGCACCTAAGCATAATATTAATTTTTTTTCCATTTAAAATATATATTACAATTCATCAAAATCCGAGTGCATCAAATGTGCTAAACAAAGTAGATCAGACACTGGTCATAAGCAGGTATTTGTGAACCAAAATTTAAAAACCTAAATTTCATAGAATGAACTAAAGTGCTGCTAGAACATTCCATCATCAAAATACACCAGCAAAACCCAAAAAATATATTGCTTTCTTCATTTAACTATTAAAAACATGCAAAATGCCATGTCAGTTTTATATAAATATGCTGCAAAGAAAGATTAATATGGCCATCTAGAGGAGAAAAGAATGATGTGAAAACATGCCACACACATTTTCAGGCTTCAGAATAAAACAATTTTAGAGGCATACAACCAGAAAATAGATGTAATAAACTAATTGTGTAATTGATAATAAGTGAACTTAAAATAATATGATCAGAAATTTTGTAATGCAAACATATTAATATTATACGTGTTTTTAGCAATGCAAGCAAAGCTTACAGGGTGTATTAATACGGACAAGATTATATTTTTGTCTCGTGAAATTTTGTGTGTGCACTGTTAAGTGCAGACTCATCTAAACAAACAAACTTAAAAAGTGAAGATTAAAGTGCAGAGTAAACAGTTATTAGTAAAACTGTTTACTGACTCCTTTGGAAACACACAGCACACTGTTGCAAGATACAACATGTGATAGAGATTAACTGCTGAAGAGAAAATAACACAGAATTTTCTGAAAATGAAATATCATTTTCACTGCTCTTATTACTCTACCTCTGATTGAGTTTTTAATGATATCAGAGGCTATTTACCAGCAATGAGCAGCGGGGAAAAAGAGATGAGACAAAAATGAATTCTCTCCTCTCATCGCTTCACTGTAACACTATAAAGTCCTGCTCAACATACGGACTGAGTGGTGTCTTAAGCTGGAAGTAGAGCTGAAACGTTTAAGTCTTAGAAGTAGAAATGATAAAGTACATATGGGGAAACAGAAGCACACAGAGTCAAATATATTGACAATTGTTTCTCATATTAAATAAAGTACATAGGAGCACACTGCTTGCTCCCCCTCCACTACAAAGAATCAAGGAACGGTTCTATCATTTGTCTTTACACTTCTTACAAAAATAATTCAACAGTCATAAAAAACAATTATTTAATGAAAAATTTCAGGATTCCTACGGCATCAAGTCTTCTACAGATCTATCTTGCAAGTTTAAGGAACAGTGAAGCTTTGAATTTTTAAAAATTACACTGAAACATCTAGAATGTTGATACTCTCCACTTGGAATCAGATTCTCCACAGAGAATCAGTGAACTGCTTCTCTGAACACATATGAACTGTTTGGTAGCGATAGCCAGTTTCTCATTTATTTTTGACTGCAGGCTTTCTTCATGAGGTTTCCACCTTCTCTTTTCATCAAGGTTCTAGGTTGGACAGCTTTCCCTCTGCAATGATCATAACATAATGAGGCATACTCTGTCTTTTTCTCTATTCGAACACATTTTTATCGTTGTGCAAAGATTCTTTCTTTTATGTTTGAAATAATTTAGGAAGAACATAAAAAGTACTAACACTAATTATTCTAGTGTGCCACCTTCAGGTCACTGAAAAGTGAAAAATACTGGGTTGTTAAACTGTTGCCATGTCCAATACCACAAAACTCTTTTTAATACTATTGAACATAATTTTGTGGAGATTCATGGATTACAAAAATGAGACAAAATCATCACTCTAATTTGCAAGTATTTTGCAGAAAACTGTAGAATGATTGCAGGCTATCAAATAAATAACATTGCTGATTCTCCACTCCTTGTAAAATGTGAGAAGAGAATGCTCTCACAAGCAGCAGCAAAAGCAAAATAATGACAGTAATAAACCTTTTCTGCAAGTAGAAGTACGTCGTTAAAAATTTACAGTTTTCTAAGATATAATGTTTTGATATTTTTTTGCTTTACATTTTTTTTCCAAACCCTGAATGTTCTTTCATTTTAATAAATTCAATTTTCATACTAATTTTAGAGTGAATATGTGTGTGCATATGTATAAATGGGTTTTACATCCAGCCAGCTTCCTGAATGGAAAGAGCGTTGAGAAGGGATAGCAGCTGGTGACAGATATCTTTAGCAATAGAAGAAAAAATGAAAAAGGAGGAGGGTGAAACAACTGTAACTTTCCTGATGCAATACTTGGACTTGCCAACAGGGTTCTTTTGTCTTAGATTCTAACCATGATACAGATTTCCAGACTGGAGTTCTCATTCCGCAGAAGAGGATAAAAATCAGTGACTATGAATTTTTATGATCTGAGAGGATAGGATAGATATCTGTCTGATAAGGAAGACAATTATTAAAAAAAAAACAAACAAAAAAATCTGGATACAGGCTAGTACAATGCCTTTGGAGCTTAAGTCTTATGAAGCCAAAGTAAAAAGCTCAGACGAACTGAGAACTTTTCACTGAGAAGATAACTAAGTGGGATAAAAAAATGTGAACTGTGAAATGGAAAGAGGAATGTCAATTGTTCCTTCCAACGTTAATTATTCTATGATTATTTCAACAAGCGGCCTCAATAGTTTGAAAAGAGACAAATACCTCATTCTCAGTATCTGAAAGTAGTCATCTTTTGTAATTTGTATCTGGTATTATTTGCTAATAAATACAATTGAGTTTTCCATCTCCTGTTAATATACATCACCATTCTTTCCCAACAGTGACATGAGCCATACAAAAAAATTAGCATCTTATCTTTCATATTCCCCCAACCAACACTGTTGATAGATCTCAGTGGATATAAAAAACAAACATGATACTGTCACTATCCCTCTTCCTTGTTGTCCTTTTCCATCACAGTGTCCAAGGATCGGTTCTTACCACCTGACCTCACCTCTGCATCTCCTTCCTATTTGCTGGAACTCGGATTTCTAGCCTCCCTACAATAACAGCAAAGAAAAGAACTGAAATTTCTGATGATTAGAAAATAGTCCTTTTATTCTGCAACTTACTTCAATTATGGCTTTCATGTCCTTTGTGTCTTAACTTGGAATCGGGAATGAGCATGCACTAATTTCAAATTTCAGTGGCAAATAGACTTTTACATAATTTAAGTACATCAAATAGTAGAAATTTTTTTTTTTCAAGCATTTCTGGACTGTATAGAAAATTTAAGGACAGACATCTTTTAATTACATGTATCCACTTTTTATTAGAAAACATTAATCTCTAAAAAACCTTTGCATTTTAACATATTAAGGGAGACCAATAAATACCTTAACTAGAGCACAGCATCTATATTAGAATCTAACTTCTATGTAACTTCAACCAAAGCTCACTTTTCATGCTAGAAAATGGCTATAGACTCAGTTCTCACATAGCTATTTTCAAGCACAAAAAGCATGTTGACAAAATATTGACAGCAGAATTCTCAGCGTCTATGTCAGGTTGTCACCCTAACTTAAAATCAAGAAATATATACCACAAAAGAAAACATCCATTGTTTACATCCAACTTTTAACACCATGGAAAAATTATATTAATCTAATCTTTGTAGTAATTTCTTTCTGTGATTTCAAGAGAAAAAAAGATACAGAACATTACAGAACAGTAATGCACACTGCAATGACCATAGGTACCATAACCAATAACCAATTCCATTTACTTTGCTGTTATGCAGCTTATCAATAGAGGAATAACAGGTCTTCTTTGTATTTATAATACCACAGAATTCATCAAGAGTTGCCATGTTTCTTTCCTAAATAGTAACAGTTTAAATTCCCCCAAAAATAAAATGACTAATGATAAAATTGTATGAAACTTAATATAACAAGATACGATATCATTTGCAGTATTTCTGGAAGAATGCGCACAAGTCTGTGCCTTTTTTTTTTTTGCGCATGCACAAATATAAAAGATATCTGGATGTTTCCTGTAGACGTTGACTATTTACAAGTCAAGCTGTCCTTGTCTAGGACTTACTTATCCAGAACATAATTCTGAAATTTGGAATAAAAGGAATGCTTTTAAATCACTCTTACCTTCATCTATTGAGGCTTCACTACTGTATCCATCATATTCTGCAGACAGGGGACTATATTTTTGTCTGGTTTCCCATATATAGTTTTTTTGCTGTCTGCCATCCACCACTGGCAGCCTGGAACTGTGGGTTCTAGACAAGGCCTCATGATATTTACCCAGTGCTTCATCTTCACTCTCAGATGATGAACCATGCTGGTCTTTACTCATATAAGAGTTGTCTGTTTGAATAAAATAAAGCAAATCGACTACAGCTCAAAATAGAATACAAGAAAATAACCATAAGAGGTTATCATTGAAGATATTTAAGCTATTTCAATTAAAATTTCTGTATAAAAATATCATCTTGTTGTAATTATAAGTATAATGTGATTTTGTAATTGGTGAGAGCTATTTTAATTTTCTAGAAAAACTGAAAGATCATTAAGTCCCAAGAAAACATTTTAAAACTTATTCAATAGAAAATGGATCCATCTATGTAAGGCAGCACACACTGATGTTCTTGAAACCTTTCATTAAGTAAGAAAATGCTCAAAATAATGTATGTAAGGTAAATCCAACACTGCTGCAATATTACATTTGGATACCTAACATGTCAAACAGGCAGCTCCTGATCCTCCATTCCCAGCTGATTTTTGCTGTGAGCATGCTGTATAAGGTAGAAATGAAACTGATTTACAAAAAGAAGCCTACAACAAAATCGTCTTAGGATATTTATTTCAGTAGTGCTTAAACTCACAATAACAAATGGGAAAATGATAACGAAATATGTTTGCATGCACAATTTTATTTAACATGCAAAAAACAGCCCCTTGTTCAATAACTGAAATTAATGCAGATTCTCATTGCAGACATCTGGCAACAGCAAAAACTGCACAGAAGAAACTATCTAGTTAATTCTTTTATACCAGTTCCTCTATAATGCCCACTCCTGTGGCCAACTTTTTCCAACTACATCTCAAGTATGACTTCCTCCCACGAGTCAAAGATCCAGCTGCATTTTTATTTCTGTAAAAGGAAAGCTTCCCCCTCCCTTTTCCAAACCTCAAATGGATTCTGTCCAAATTTAACATGCCATGCAGAGGTTCTGTAGATTTCAAACTATAATAGGCATTAAAAGAGTTCACGTAAACTCAATAAAGGTCACCATTACCACTACTCTGTGAGCAAGCCTATAGTATATGATTTACCAATGGATTTCCATTACCAGCAGAGCTCTGAGATGCCCATAATGCTGTTTTTCAGCTCCTGATTCTGCAAGTGAATATTGTCTAACATGTTATCCAGCCACGCTCAACTGCTTCTGCCCTCCCTGCTTTTATGCCCTCCTCCCAGTCCCTGTCCTAGCTCTAGTTCTGCATTTCCGTTCCCATTAGTCTCTGTCTTCATGCCCAGCCAGTCTTACCCCTCTGCCTGGGTATTCCGACTAAAGGAAGGATTCAGCTTACCCAAAATTCAGCCATTTAAAATTAAAGCAATTCAACTTATGCCAGCCACCTAGGCCTCTTTTACAGTCAAGCGTTTGCCTCTTCCTACTACACAGGTCCTTCCTTCCCACTTTTAGGTAATCCTCTAGAGTAGATGAGTAAAATCACCATAGAAGTGATTCCCTGGTACTCATACAGAAAAGCCTATGCTACAAGTTTAGGTAAGACATCTTTTGCAAAGTTACATTTATACAAGTAGAATCTTATCCTAAGTTCCTGACTCCCGGCCCCAGACTCCAGGTTCCTGCTCCAAGCACACAGTTTTGGTCTCTTATTGGGATTTCCTCCTTATTCTCTTTATCTATTCTACCCCAAATTCTCTTTACTTGCACCTAACCAACTACTCATGTAACCTTAGTCTTTCACCCTTAGTCCATCCACCTTCAATATAATCTTATCAGTTCTCTCCATAGCTGTCACCCATACCAGTCTACCACTTGCATCGTGTCACATTTGTTCAGGAAGTTTCTGTCCTCGCATAAGTCATATTTATTCTCAATTCTTCTGTTCAAACTTCCAGTGTCCTTCGGTAACCATAAGTATCAAAAGCAGGATAAGACCTGCTCTGTTCTTCAACCCCTACAATGAAGCATATGAGTGCAGATGGGATGGTCAGTGAATTTAACAAGCAAATTATAAGAGTTTACTATGCCTTTTCCAAATGCAAAGTTTCCAAAGGTTTGCAATTTGGTAAAACTTACGTGCTTTTTCATACAAGAACATGGGCATCTCTGACATGGGAAAAGTGCTCTCCCACATTTCAAGTACATATGCCAACATACAAAGGTGACAAAGCATCTTAGTGAAGCAGATGTGAAACCTACTTATTTTTTGCACAGATAACCAGCATGTTTTTCCCATGCTCTAATCCTGGAAACAGATAAAGATTTTAAACTATAGCTTGAAAAAAAAAAATCTCAGACAGAAAGCATACAAAATTTCACCCCAAATATTTCAAATTTGGCACACAGTTATAAGCAACTGAAAATAAGGTCTTGAAATGGAAAATGTCAGGAAACCTTAACTGCAGATGGTGCTACCAGCTCTACATGCAATGTGTACATAATCTTAATTTAGTATTTATAGGAAAACTGGTGCCTTAGAAGACTGCTAATGAGCAACTAGATCTTTCAACTCTAGGCTATCAATTTTAATTAAAGTCTGATAGATACGGTTCTTGCCATTGTATGGATGGCTATACAGCAAGTTCAATTTCACTGATCACTTATTGAGAATATGACACCAAGCAAGATATATTCTGACTAGCAGATTCACTGCAAGAGGCTGCCCAGAAAAAGAAGCCTCCTTTGCTGGACACAGAGTAAAATTTTGTATGTCATATGGCCCTTAACAAGTTGAAACCTGCCACCTAGGAAACTTCTACAGATTCCCACAACTATAATTAAAGCAGGGCATACCAGGACTAACATATAGTGCCATACTTCAGTATTAGATGCATCATTTATCTTTACAAGAAATATAACTATGAAATTAGGTTCATTAATCAGTCTGCATAAAGTATAAAGAATGGAATAGTATAAAACACGATAGGAACATGTTTGAAAGCAGTGCTGAAAATTATGCCTCTAATAATACACTGATGTTTGTAAGCATCCAGAAGTTCTCAGTGATACCAGATATTTTTTCTCCAGTTCCTAGCATAAAAGAAAAAGAATGAGGATGTATACTATTATTACAAGTCATGAAACAAGAGTTCTTCAGAGGACTTAAAAACCTCATTAAAGTTAAAACACAAGCTATCCATCCAAACATTTTTTAAATGAACAATACAAATCTGTTTCAGTTTCTTGGGAAAAAATAGCTTCCTGCACATTAAAAAAAATCCTCAGGGTTTTATGCCTCTCCTTGCCACTCCTCTTGATTTTTATATGTTAGTTGGAAATTTGCCCAAGAGAATTCATGTTCTTATTAAAAACTTTCCTTTATTTAGCTAACACAGGTCATATTGAAAGCTATTAATTTGCTTATTATGGGACCTAAAATGCCATTTTTTATAAAGAATATACTTTACAAATATTGTATCATATAAAGAAATAACAGATAAGATCATAGTTTATCATACAAACATGGAAACCACCTCCTAAATAAAATTTAAAAAAACAAAAAAAGACAAAATGAATAATTGAAGTTTTCAGATAAGGGAAAACACACACACTGAAAAAAAACCAACTGATTTCTATTATGAAATCATTCATTTCTCTACAGAAACAGCATCTCCAGAAAAGCCGTGTTGCTTTCTAAAAATTCACTATACAGCCTGCAAAACAATTGTGTAAAAATGCAAGGTTTTACTTCTTACTCACAAACTATTATTGCAATCCCATTGACATGTCGTTTAAGATTGGATGCTGAAGACGGCACACACAGCATCCATATCAACAATACACAGGTTTTCTTTGTAAGACTACAACTTTCTTTAAGACAAGCCTCATTCAGTTCTTTCTATACTTAAAATCATTTAATTGCCACTTGTCATTGAGTTTTGTGTTTGAAATTACTATCTTACATATCCCAGAAATACATTCTGAAGATCTACTTTAATGTAAATGTAATAGAAGTTTTTTTGTTCTTTATCATCTTATCACATTTTATGCAATGCTTTTAAAATACACAAAATAAAAACCACTTTCACAGAGCAAGTGTTAATTTCCAGTATTAATTAATTCATCGTTTTCAACAGAAACTACACAAGGCACTGCAGAGAAGGTAAGAAAAACTGTATATAGAAAAAGAAAAGTTAGAACATAGGAAAGGCATTTATTAATCAGTTCCTTTAAGTAATACTTTAAAAAGTAATTAACTTCCAAGAAATATCAACATAATTAGAGAGTGAAGCACTGACAATACAGACCTACTTTCATCGACAGGAAACACTATTATTAAAAGTGTAAATTAGGTGAAAAAAGTAGGAAGTATCATAAGTTTCAGGAAAGGTTGAAGAATGCAGTTTGCTGACAGACTCCTCACCTTTTCCTGCTGTCTTCTTATGACATGGCTCTCTTGAATTCTTTTCTGATTTCTTTGAGTTTTTCTTTTTACCCACTTTTGCAATCGTAGTTGACACATTGTCTTCATCCTTTGATACGGATTTTTGTTTTCTGTCAAAAAAGGCTTCAGATTTCTTTTCTTTGATTTCATTAATGCAATTGGGACGGTCATCGTGTATCTTCTTTAAGCTGGAGTCTGACAATTTTTGCTTCTGTACTTCAAAAAGTTTTGTTTCTAAATCTTGGGGAACCTTCACACTGTGCATGTCTTCAGAATCCTTAAAATGAACTTCAGGTGACCGTGGTTTGATTTTTCTATGCAAGTGATTCTTAGAATTATCTGATACTGCATGTAGGCAATTATCTTGTTCCTCAATAGATTGCTCCATGGTAAATTTATTCCTTTTAAGGTTCCTATCCTTCAAGAACTTATCATTTACAAAACACTCATTTCCTCCTACTGCTTCCCTTTTAAAAGGTCCTCCTACATTCTTCAAATCCTGAGGTACTTCTGTATCACTTAAATCATTATTACTATCTCTGCCTTTTAACTGGCACTGTTTTTTGTCCACGACATGGTCAGATACTCCATCTTGACTTGTATCTTTTTTTACAAAATCTAATGAATTACAATAATGAGTCTCTTTATGTTCCGCAATACCTCTCTTTGCTTTCATATTAATTTCCTGAGAATAAGTTAATGATGGTGTATGTTCCTCTCTCCCTTGCACGGGTTTATCATTCTGTATTTTGGAGCTTTCATCTTCAGCACGAAGGCCATTTATCATGCTTGTTACTTGTTCTGTTACTGAATCAGCTACGCTGTAGCCGACTTCTCCAACAACACTGGTCAGATCATCCACAGCACTGCTAATTGTGTCGACCAGAGAAGACACAGAGGGAAGGCTCAGATTTTGGTGGAGGTTTCTGAAAAATGCCATTTGTCCAACCAGCAACAGCTTTTAATACAGAAAGGTCCTCTGTTTCACAAACAGATCAACTCCATTTCTCCAAGTTTAATATCAGAGCTATTTGCTTTTGCTATCTCAAACTCAGTACATTTACCAGGGGAAGTTGCAGCTTTGCTCTTTCCATTCAAAATGCATTGAAAATAATAAGAAAGCAGCTAAGTAAGGATCTTGAAATGAAGCCACAATCAACCAGCAAAACCATAGTCTTTCATCAACTGCAGCATCAACTAGCCATAATAAAATTCATTATCTTTAAAAATAAGACAACTGTGTGAGGTGAAAATATATTTTTTTTATTCTAACCTGCAAAGAAGAAGTTGTGAGACATTTAAATTACATCCTTTCATCAATGTACTAAAACAAGTTTTCAACATAATAGCTGCACAAAAACACGCATCATGGAGACTTCTTCAACCCAAAATATTTGTTGCCTTTTACAGAAGGTAAGACATTTCGGAACATGAAGACTTGTTTTGTAGCAAAAAGAAAATTAAGATGACAGACAATTTCAAGGGGGGAGAACTTTTTCTGTCTCCAAGAAAATTGAAAATAAAAATTTAGCTGCACCTTTTAAAGAGGTGGAAAGGAAGAAAACCTCTCAAATTTCCCATTCTGTTCTCTGGTGCCTGTCTCTTCCCCTCAAGTCAGTTAACAAAGCCCATTCAATTTCACAGCCCAAAAGGAGAAAGGGGTTATTTTACCAACCCTCAACATCTTTTTCGAGGTCTAATTTTTTTCATTTCAGATTATCCTTAAAGACCTTGTTCTATTAAAAAAGTATAGAAATAATTTGTTAGTCAGAGATAAAATGTCTTTAGTTTCTAACGTTTTACTTCCTTAAAATTATTTTCCAGTTCAGTAAATGCAAGACCTTCTCCAAAAGGTCAGTGAAGGATTTTAATAGGCTGAGTGAAAACCCAATAATCCCATTCACAAATTTACTTGAGAATATTTAATTATACACAATTATGGAACATTTAAAATACATTCAAGAGTATTCTCATAGTGCAAGGGAAATATCTTCCCATAAGCAAATGTCAACTCTTTGGTTATATAGCTGTTGAAATTCTATGGCTTGTGAATGCAAAGGTTTCTTCATTTCCACATGCTGCACAGTCATGGGAAAAGTCAACATTGTGTGTTTTCATCACTTGAGTCAAGTGACTATTTGTGTATTTCTACATATCCTTGTGAAAATGTGCATTCTTATAATTAAGTTTGTATGTCAGATACTTACAAAGTTTATCTTGTGAATTCTTTCTTGTAGTGTATCCTGAATCGAGATCTGGGAAACCACTAACATTTTCAAAACACATCTTCTTATTAATATATAGGAAAAGTAGCAACATGAGAATAATGAACACCCCAACAGCAGACAGGAATCCAATTGCTTCAGGAGATACTAAAAGAAACAGAAAAAAACCACATTTTAATAAGTCTTGTAAAAGTTTAACTCGTAAAAGTTGTAATATTTATCAGAATTTATCATTAATAAACACTACTAAAGTTCCAAATATATATGCAAGACATAACGGAAAAAAATCACCATTTAAATTTGAGTTAATGTTTAATATTGTTAAATTTCATCAGTTTTTTCTCTTCCAATCATCTTTTCAAAGAACAGAAAAATATCTGGTCCTAATCTAAGGGAGGACTGACATTGTGAGCAAGAGGTTCTGCCGGAATACTGGACCCCATAACAAGACAGGGTCTCTGCAGAAAATAGGGAGATTATCAGCAGATGCCAAGGCTGATGATTTTTGATGGAACATCTGAGACAGAGAGTACTGTCTGCTCTGTACTAAGAGCATCTCCCCTTCCTGGAAGGGGCTGGAGGTTTGGCTACCTGGACTCAGGGCTAACTCTAAGATAGTGCTGCTGGGGAGGGACTGAGCCCTTGCTGGTGAGGCCATTGCCTCTGTCAGCCTTTTTATGCTCAGTTCCTGGCTCCTCTTCCCTTACGGACTAGCTGGCCCTCGCTGCTCCCTGACAAATAGTATACTGTGTGAGCAAAACACAGAATGAGAAAAAGCACGTAATGGTATGTCCCTTGCCCTGGTACGTGTGCCACTTGCGTATGAACCAAGAAAGAGCTAAGTGGAATAGAGATAAAGCACACTTAATCAAAACCAGGTAGAGAAAAAAGGTTGAAGTAGACTGACGTCTTAGAAAGTGTATAAAATAAAGAATATGTAATTGCTATTAAGCAGATAACTGAAAGGGAGTATTGGGCATCTTTTGCAGGGGTAGAATCTTGGAAGTCCATCAGTATCTAAGTAACAACATCAGTAATACCATTTAAGGCCAAGATTACCCAGGACACGGATTTAGAAATAAGAAATCTGGGAATGGATGTAGCAAATTGGACCAATTGGGAAAGAGTAATTAAGGGGCAGCTTGTTTATTTGAAAGGAGACTAGGCAGAGAAAGGGATATAGAAGGGCGGCCAAAAAGAGAGTCTAGAAATGTAAGAAATAATGAACAACTTATAAAAGCAATTCAAGAACATGAGAGGGCAGATCTTTTGACAGAAGGAATGCAGATGCCCAGAGACTATAATGAAGGTGACCTGCTTCATTAATCAAGGTTGCCAGGATGTCAGAGGGAAGCCTCTTGGTCAACGCAGTGGACTCTCCACTGGGTCTACATCTGAAAGACTTGATGTGAGAAGTTAGAGTGACAGAATTGCAAATTTGTTAATAAGTAGTGTGGGAGGTTAAAGTGAAGGGTTATAGAACTATAATTCAGTAACATTTGGGTGCAATTTATAAGAATAAAGTGATGGAACTCAATAATCACATGCAATTAACAATGGTGTAAAGCATTATAGAACTGTAAGTGATTTATAGTGGTATGTTTATTAGTTAATTAATCTGTTAATTGGTTTATTAGTAGTGTGCTGATCAATTAATAAACGTTATAGCCTCTTGTTTCAGTTATGTCTCAAACCTGCATTCCAAAGAGGGAGAGTGAGACCTTGAGGAAACAGACACCTGAACACTCAAGAGTGTTTTTGTGGCCTCAACACACAGAGGTGCATCTTTCATCTGGATGAAAGCTAGGATTTCACATATCCCTTTCTTCCTGCTGTTTTTGCTAGACTCTAAGTGTCCCTCTACTCACTACCATAAATCCCATTCTTGGGGGTTGAATTTTTTCTATTTATATAAGATTTATGAAGATTTATCAGATTTATGAATTCCGTTTGCCAAGATCTTGGCACTTCACTTTAGGAGTATAATGCTGCGTGGCAACATCTTTCACCATGTAAAAAGGAGTGGGATTAAGAAAAATTGGCAACATACTCTGCATTCTCAGAGATGCAATACAAAAGGACAAGAAGCAACAATCCGAAGTAGCAACAAGGAAAATTCCAGCTGGAGATAAGGGGAAAAAATTCCACAATAAGAGGGGTTAATCACTGGAACAGATTGCCTATATCAGTGATAGAATCCAGCTTTAATGTTAGCCCTGCTTTGCGCAGGGGGCTGAACTGCGAATTACTTTCCCAGGAGCCTTCCAAATTAAATTATCCTGAGTCTACATATGCCCTTTGTAAATCTGGGCTTATAGATCTATGTAAAAGTGTTGACTGAGAAACACACACAGTTCTACAATCTGGAAAAACACCCAGTTTTCTTTGAATTATTGATCCTGGCCCCAATGAGACTAGAGACTGGGCCAAGAGCAGAAAATTTTCATTCTTCAATAACTTCCAGTTCTAACACAGAGACAGTGGCAGAAAAGGCAAGAAGAAGAAACTGCAATTCACCAGGACACAGGGACCAGCAAAATTGAGAATGAAGTGGAAGGTGGCAATTAGGCACAAGTTAATGATATCCAGAGAGGAAATGGGAAGTATGAGTTATGAAGAAGATGTAACATTGGGATGGAGTACATAGAACAAGTTGGAAAGTGAAGAGAAGGCAGAAAAAGAAGACAGATTAGGAAGACTAGACAGATAAAGATAATGGGACCACAGAAATTTATCTATGAGAATAATTGCTTTATTATTGGAGCAGGCTGTCCTAAGCAACTTTGCCTGAATTCAGTATCAACAAGGCTTTGAGAAGGAGATTGAACTGAATTCCAATCATTCTATGATTCACAATAAAGGACAGTGAATGTTTTCTTTTAATAGGATAGATTAACTGTACAACATCTTCAGAGGAAAACTGCACTTTCAGGTATTTCACATTTGATCTTTTAAAACTGTAGGTTTAAATATTTTTTTTTTTTTTTACTTATGCTTATATTGTTCAGCAATCAAAGCTGTTTTGATCCATCAAAATACGTGTTTAAGGAAGTTAACCACAACCTAAAAGTTACTTGAAAATGCAATACTTTTGGTTTTTTCTCAAGTACCTCCTGGATACTAATTAGTTAAAAAAGGCACTGTATGCAAACTGCATAGTTCTCTATGGAAACACAGTATCTAATGACATCTTTCTGGAGTGAAAAAAAATCACTGGCTGATACCTTACAAAAAGAATGAAACTTTAGCTGCAGCAAGACTAATTAATTATTTATGTAATTCAGTGTGAACATAGGACTTGAAAATTGTATTTCCATAACAATTTGCATTCATGTAAAGAATCTTAGAATGCTTGTTCACAGATTAAATATATTATCAAGTTAAAATCCTTTAATGTATTACCATTATAAAGCCATAAAAAAAAACCAAATAAAATTGTACTTCAATTTTCCACGTGTAAATGTGTACAGATTGCCATCTATGAATAAAGGTTTTATACATCACATTAATCCTTCAATTAGTTTCTCACAGTTGAAGTGTCAAGCAGTTATACTTTGTAGACAGAAAAAAAAAAAGTAGTACTTTTTTGCATATATCTGTGCCACATTCAGCACCAGAATTATTTCGATTCAAAACACATTGTCATAAATTCTGATTGGTTTGGGCATTAATTGTACCATGAAAAGCATTTTAAAAACTCTCAAGAGGTTCCCAGTGGTTTCTTCTACAATCATAAACCAGTAGAAAGGCAATACTTTCTCACAGTCATATTTCAAATTCAAATGTCCTACTTTTATAAACTTCATAATTATCCTCAGTTCTTAAGAAAAACAACAATGAATGTTTGAAATTCATGATAATATAACACAGTTTTAGAAATACTAAAAGAACAAATGGTCTTACTACAAAGTTATTAAGACTAATTGAATTGCTGGCTATGGAAATGGCATAGAAAGTTATACTCATTACAGAAGTGTTACATTAACATCACTTTAATTCACTTTTATTATTATCATCACTAGAATTAGAATTATTAGAACACAGAAACTTACCATTTCTTCATCTTAAATAACTAATTAGCATGTCTTTCTCAAATAACTTCCCTGTTATTAAACAATTTTTCTTTTCCAAAAGATGTCTCAAACTCTTCAGAAAATAATGGCATCTTTAAATAAATATCACCAAAACAACAAAAATCCTCAGACATATTAAAAAGCATTTAATGTTTTTAATATTAAATTAAAAAGCCTTTCATGCATTTTAATATGTATCCCCCCCCAATTATGTTTAATATCCAGTCAATTATTTTTGGAGCTCTCACACTCCACATCATGTTGCTCACTTAGCTAGTAATGTACAAAGCCACATAGTTATCTTGGCGATGTTTTAATTATTCATTTACAAATGCAATATTATCTCTTCGGTGCACAAATTAAGTAACTAGGGGTATGATCCAAAGAATCTCAATTACTTTTAAGATCCTAGCACAAAAACATTTGAAATGAAAAATGTAAGCTTGTTTTTAACTTATAACCCGTTTTATTTGTTTTTTGGTTTTTTGGGTTTTTTTGTTTTTTTTGTTTTTTTTTTTACAACTTGATCTAAGATATTTTAGCCTTTTAAATTCTTTTAAATAAACAGGACTATTGCTTTGTATTTAGTCCTGGAGAAGAATTAGTTATTGTTATTAGCTTTTACATCTTGACATTATATGAAAATAACCTGTGCTGTCCAGCTCAAAAATATTTTCATTCAAATGCTATTCACTGCTGCTTGTCACTTCATACCAACTTTCCGACTTGCATGAGAAATTAACATATTTTCAGAAAGCTGAAGAGGTTACTGAACCACAAAATAAGATTCATGCCTTGATTGCCTTTTCTCCATACTTGAATTATTTATCTCCAAACAGCACATATTTATTTCTCACAGACAACTCATGTCATAATGGAAAAAAACAAACAAACAAAACCCTCATACTTCAAAGTCAGCTTGGAAGTAAAATAGTTTGGTCTGACTGATTACTCAACAGGACTAAGAACTGTACTTCCATATGTGTCAGTTTACATGTAAGTATTTTTTTCTTTTATGACTAATTACATAGGATGGTCTCTTCTCTAAAAGTAAGTAACTGAACTTGAAGGCTACCTAATATTTTGTACTCTTTCTAAACAGCTTTTATTTGACAAGGTAAACTCGATACACAAAGTTTCACAATAATATAGCAGAATTATAACCTTCCTGTTTGCTGGAGTAGTTGAAGAAGCAATCACAAGTGAATAGAACCTAGTTTACCTAGACAAAATGCTACACCTACAGCGGGCAATATATTTTATCCACTGTTGTGTTAGAAGACTTTTAAAAAATTAAATTCTTGACTACCTGCACTGTTTTACAAACAAGATAAACTCTACGTGGCAGCTGACATCACTATTAGAATGCTTTCCCATATAAAAAACAGCAGCAACTTTACCACAAAAATTGACTAGCTGATGTTTCTGCTAAAAATCAATGACAGACAATGAACTCAGAATTCCCTCTAAACATTTTATTAAACATGTCAAAAGACAAAATTCCAAACGTATTTCCTATGCTTCCTTTTTTATTTTGTATTAATCTTTCTTCTTTCTCTCATATAAAACATTGGAACTATGTAATTCCTTTCTATAAATTTACCTATTTCTTTTATGTTTTGCCAAAACAAGCATCAGAAAAAGGATTTTAGCTCAACTTAAAACGTGCCATTAAATCTCATCTATTAACGTTTTTAACTTTTTAGCTACATTTAGTTAACATTAAAACTGAAACTTTTCTGTATAAAGATGCTGCCCCCTTCAATTCAAACTTGTATTTTGCCGTTCTTCTGCAGCGAAGACTTCTTAACTTAGCCCACTGCTAATGGCTACATTTGTCAGCTTACTATGTTAAATACATGTTATACTGCTAGTTTTTTTATGTTCCTCCCTGTGTGTTTGTTTCTTCTGCATCTTGCACTTTGTTACATCGCAAGTTTACACACTCTCCGGTACAAATTACAAGCACGTGCAACATAAGCTACTTGTATTTCAACACTTTAAATATCTATATCCAATATATTACCCTGAGTGGCATGCAATTTTAAATGAACATAAACATGAAATGACAATTGAATGTCAATGCAGAACTGAAAAGAGCATTTCCTAAATAAGAAAACTATTAACAATTTTTAGAAACATGAATCTTTCAGAAGTTTTGAAAGACTGACAGAATGAAATCAGGATGAAAGTGCTTATTTAACTTTCTATTTGGAATAACAACGCCCTTTAAAAATTCTATTTATAAACCTTTCAAAGTAATACTGGGCAAAACAGAAAACTTACATTATCTGAAGTGATACATGATGCAATTTAAAGGTCAATTTATAAAAAATGTCATACACCTAACATTAAGTAAAAAATAAATGTGCCTGTTTACATGAAAAAATTTACTGGAATTACTGTATCACAACAGCTACACTGGTCTAACTCCAGTGTTGCTTTTATTCCAGTGGAAAGTTATCAGGAATAATAGCAACTTTTTTCATCATTTGGTTTATGTACTTCACAGTGGCTGAAGGATAATCTGCACTGCTAAATCAGGATAAATCAGGACTCCGCCCCCCCCCCCCCCCCCCCCCCCATTTTCTTAACATCTAATTACAAGGACTAATAAGAAAAAATATGTTTTAACATCTAGGACTTCCTTCACACAGGAAAAAAGTCTAGAATGTATTTTAATTAAAAAATTCAATTTATTTGATTTTATTATGAGCAATTAAATTACTTGACTAAATATTTACATCAGAGTTCAATATACTTCATAAATTATAGTTTGTGTTAAAAAGGTCTTGGTTCAGCAAGTTAACTAATTACAAACATAACGGCACAAAAATACTTGTATCGACTCTAGTACTGCCTCTACAGTTTGACATTCACAGGACTCCTTTCCCTTTCTTTTAAAATACCATGTTGAAACTGTCTTTTGGAGATAAATTTAATTATAGGAAAAAGAGGTCACTGGGCTCCAAAATATCACTGATCTAAGAAAGAATTTAGGAATAACAGAAGCCATACTCTGAGATGGAGATTTAAACTTTTGACAGAAATCTTTTAATTCAAGCATTGGAACAGGCTACCCAGGGAAGTGGTTGAGTCACCATCCCTGGAAGTATTTAAAAGACATATAGATGTGGCGCTTAGGGACATGATTTAGTGGGCATGGTGGTGTTGGGTTGATGGTTGGACTCGATGATCTTAGAGGTCTTTTCCAATCTTAATGATTCTATGATTCTAATTCCTAAATCCTTATAGGCTGTGGAAGTTGTCAACATGCCAACCCTGCTGATTTACCAGTCCCTCAATGTCTTTTCTCTCTAATATGGAATTCATCTCCTATGAAGTAGTATCTCACAACAGAAATCTCTGAAAAGAAATACTGAAGGAAATATCACATTGCTACTTGGAATAGACATCACCTTGATTACCTCCAGATCCCAATAATCTTTGCAATTACATAGCATATTACATGACTCTATTCTCCACACAGCGGGTAAAAGAACAGCAGTGATTATAGATTTTTAATGATACTCACAGTGCAAAAATATTGAAGACCTGCAGGGGTCTAGAGGCTTGCAGTTTAAAAGCTCATGGCTACTACAAAGTAGTTCTCCACTACTGGGGAAACAAATCTATGTAATAAAAATCTTTTAAAATCCCATTTTTCCTATCAGCCACTACAATTAACAACAAAGTGTGAGACAATCCAGGATCCAGATTTCTGAACAGCACAGTGATTATCTAGGATACATAGCAAAGTATTGTGCAGTAAAAATGATTAACATTTTAAGTGAAGAAATGCCAGGGTTTGATAAAGCAAAGTTCCTACACACAAAAATTGCTATGGAAGAAAACGTAGTGCGATAGTTGGAGTTAAGTGACCGCAGTAGATGCTGCTTTCCAGATGACTCCAAACATAGAAGAACACACAGAAACATAACTTTGCTTCCTGTATAGGCATCAATAATCTCAAAGAAAAATACTTACTTCATATTAAATTTTCTCTAGTCCAAAATGTATAAATAAAGATTAGTTTTCCAACAGAGGGCAAAATTTAGTATATATTCCGGTGTTGTTAATTATAACATTATTACTTTCGTTATTTTAATATGTAGCCATACTTTTATCGTATCTCCCAGATCTATTAAGTTTAGTATTAATGGGATAAAGGACAAAATTTCTTCTAGCCTGGGGAAAAAAAAAATGTATTTGTCTATTTAAAATTATTTAGTGCACAATTATGAACAGATTAATTACTATTTTCTGCATATATTATAAAAGTAGCTTTAATTGTGTATACTTTTTAATGAAGAGTTTTTATTCCTATCTCTGTAAAAAGAGAAAATGCACTTTACTTTGTACTGTCCATATCTGAACCTTTAAATGAGTAGAAATAACATATATTTACAATGTTTTACATTAATGTGAGGTTACCTAATTTAAAGAAATTTGCTACCATCTGTGGTATCACCCTTCTCTTGACAAAGGACAAGATGTTCTACCAACTGGATGACAGCAGAGAGAAAGGGGAAAAATTATTTTGTTTCTTTTTCAGAGACACTTACTTAGTGTAGACCATCATAAAAACTGTAATGTAACTTGAATATCAGACGCAGTTGACTTTCAATAAAATCATGTTTCTACTTGTAAAATGAAACTCATGAATAAATATAATTTTTTTCCATTTGAATTAAATGCAGTTGGCAACTTAACATTCACATACATGCAAACGGATAAGGATAGTTGACCGGAACATTGAAGAGGACATAGTTCTACTTAAAATATACTTCTGACAAAACAAAAATTCATACCTTCTTATCTTTTCAAAATTATTATTAAAAGTGACATTTTTATTGTCAGCCAAAGACACTGTCTTTTTGCAACTTCTTTCTTTTGCATATTAAAGAGCACTTCTGTTCCATTATTAGTCGCAAAGGCAGTTTGCTGAATAATTTCCTTTGTTTGCAAGACTGCCACAACAATAGAAAGAAAAGAACATCTTGCAAAAGAAAAAACGGCTTAAAAATAGTTTTTAAAAATCTGTGCAACTCAGACCTTACTCAGATACTCAATCTACATTTCCATGAATTAAATACAAAATACATTGCTGCGTTAGAAGTATCATTTTGCATTACTTCAGAAATACACAAATTAACAACAAAAGGTAAAAGAGACCTAAAAATAACATGGCCATGCATTTTCTAGTTTAATGTCACTTCCATGTCATACAGTAAGTATTATATATATCAGAATATATTAAAGAAGGTTTTTCTTCAGTTACAGCTCAACATCGTAAACACTCATCACAAGTCTGTCTCGTCTGTACAAACAGAACCTGAAAACAGCCTTAATTAACATATTAGTACATCTAACAACAGCCAATTCCAAGTTAGACTAGCAGCCTAGCTAAGGTGCACTACACAGCCAAAAAAGATACATTTTTCTGAAGTCTGATTTTAAGTTCCCTCAATTCTTTTATGTCCATAGCAAATAACCAAAGGAACAACTTAACATAACTCTCATGACTCTTTCAAAAACATCTGTGTGTTAGGAAAATAGCCAGCAAAAAGGCAAACCTTTAATTGAGTAATTTCAGAAAAACCCTGTCACCTTCTTCTGCTGTCAAGAACCCGAAGTGATTGAATGAAATGACTCAGTCACTACTAACTAAACTAAGCAGGACTCTTCTTTCCTTAGTTAAGTCTTCAATTTGTATTGTCAGCCAAGAAGTAAGAATGTGAATATGTGTGTGTACATAAAATAAACTTGCATTAAATAATAGAAGGAAACAATAAGTTCATTTATATTAAAAGCAAAAATATCTTTTTCCAATTTCCAGAATTCAACAATGTGTAAATACAAAATCACACAAACAGTTCAACCACTTAGCTATGTTAAACACAGGAGTCACAAATTTCAGTAATCTTCTGTAATAACTGATCAAACTTCTTTGAAGTTCTTTTCTATAGCTGGGAAGTGACTTGTTCTGTACTTTGCAGCTATTAGATGTTTTTTATATATATATGTGATATAACGGCCACAAAATACGCACATTTTCAAGACACACACCTCCTATATTTACACATTTAGAAGAAGCCTCTATTTAAAAATACATATAAATTAGTTTTTAAGGCTTTCCAGAAAAGCCTATCAGTCTTCTTACTCCTGATCAGCTCTTTGCAGATCCTTCTCAAAAATGTATGAATCTGCTAAAAGGAAACTGAACAAGCAAAACACTATAGAATACTGCAATCCTTCTGGTGCAGACTAGCAGTGGACCCACCACAGCCTATCTTGGGCAACTATGAAGCTGTAACAACATTATGTGACATGGGAGCAGGCCCTGTGCTAGACAATTGCTACACCTTTGGTTAGCAAATCTGAGTTCTGAATTGATACTGTATTGGTATCATATTTATAATAGAATTCAGATAATCTCAGATATTCAATAAGCATTATAACTGGTACTTGCAAATCTTTGAGTCTTCGAAAACTAAAAATACTTCTACAAACCAAATTAGTTTTATTTATTTCAGTGGAAGCATTGTTAACATCAAAGACACCTTAATGATGCTTTTAAATGAAAATGCAACTGTTTTAAATGAAAATGCAACTGTGTGCAGTCCCAGCACTGCAGCCTAGAGTACCTAAAAAATTAAAGATAACAACCGTAAAAAAAGCCCTCCATGGTTTTGGCTAATTTGAGAAATACAAAACTTCAAAAAAAAAGAAAAGTGAGGTTTCAAATTATTTTTATTGTAACAGCTGAATATTCTTAAAGCCGACATTTCCTTTTTAAGCTTTGGGGGGTTTTTTTATAGTTATGCATTCAAATATAAATAAGAATTTTTCATTAAATAATTTGAGCTAAATCATGTGGTCACATATAGCCTTGCAGACCTTTCTGGTCCCTTGCCACATTTCATCATCTGATACCCCAAGGTTCCTATTTTCCTAGCAAAACTGAATGAGCAGGCAAAAAAAAGACAATTTAGGAATGTGTTACTTTGCTAACCAGAAAGAAAAATTAATCACCAGCAACAGGTATTCTTCAAGTCGTATAATCCCCATATAAATTCTAATTACACTCCATCACTCGAAGCCGGAAAGTTTTCCTTTGCATCATTCATAGAAGACACATGCTTGCTTGCTTACTTGTTTTTCCCTTTTCCCTATTCAGTACAGGACAAATAAGATGCAACATCGCTGTTTATCATGTTAGTTGCTTCTCAACAACTACATACTTGGAAGGACTATGAGAAAGATGGACAGACAAGCAAAGCACAAACGTACACTGGATTCTCTAAGAATTCTAGTTACTTACACTGGCTATTTACTACTAACCTTTCCTTCAGAGGTTCCACACAGGCACTCTAACTACAGTCACCCGGCAGTCACGGTTACCTACCATCACCTGGCAGAAAGCATCAGAGGCTTTCAGGCAAATGGCAAATGCAGAACCATTTTGTCAAACACTGCACCAACTCTCAAAGCCTCATAGATAGCATTCAATGAAAACGAGTGAATGAACGCTAGGAGTGCCAGGGTGTACTCTCCTGGTGCCACAGTAACACAGACACCAGTGAAAAAGGAGAGGGGACAGTACAAACTTACCTAGCACCAGACAAGACTACAGGCACTATCTCTGTGTCAATGTGAACACTTAATTTGTCCATCAAACTTCCACAGTGAGCTCACGCACCAAAAAAGACTTAGCTTTCACGGTACAGCCAAGAGATGGTGAAAGGGAAGTTCTCCACGCCACAACACTTTTCAACTCGATCCTGTATAAGCTTGAAATGAATACCCAGTGGCATTAAGGACAGAGCTGGAAGGTCTGATCTGACCAGCTCCAGACTGCTGGCAGCCAGGAATTCTCAGCTTGGAAAGGCCTTCCTATTCTAAGGTCAATACGGATCATGAGCATGCACTCTGATCCTGGCAAACAAGCAGGCCTGGACAATTGGCAAATAAAGTAATCCTTAAGAGCCTGGCCATTAGTCAGACAATAAAAACATCTTGAATGCGTATCAGATGATGTAAAGTCTTAGATAAAGTAACCAAAACGCTACATGACTGGAAGACTTATAGTACGATGGCAAAGCACCTTCTGCTTTATGTGTATACCTCAAGTAGGGCGAGGGGAAAGACAAGAATGCACGCGCTCCACACACTACAAGGAGAAATTTGTCAGTAACATGGCTGGGCATAGGGGCACGCAAGGTTAGAATACACATGGAAACTCATATGAAGAAAAAAGGAACCCAACATATTGCAGATATAAATGGCATTAAAAGGACACTTTTCTTTTAATCACACTTATGCCTGGTCTAATTTATAACCACCAATGCTAAAACACAGGTTCCATGCAACTGTTATTAAAAAAAAATGTTTATAATACCATACCAATGACAAACGGAGCTTTGAATCTAATGTTCAAACATAGCATAGAACCTTAAAAAAAAACGCATGTCTTTTCAACTTAGCTTCCCAGCAATAACATTAAAAACCATACAGCGCTGCCTCCAAGAACGCAGAAAAATTGTTTTTCTTCAAATCACTACAGTACCCTAAAATAAATAGGGATTAGAAAGACTCATAGATCTTGAAACTTTATCAGTAGGCTTTCTGAACTTCCAATGAGTTTCATAATTCAGAAAGAAAAACAGCCTATTACAGAAGGAATACAGATCACTGTGTGTACCGACTTATCCATCAACAGAAAAACAGACAGCAATAAAGAAGTTTTTAAAAACAAAATAAAAAACCACCAAAACATAAAAAAGAAAAAGTAACCTCCCCCCCAAAATAAGAAAGAAGTAATAAAAAAAGCAAGAATGAAATGATTCACAGTTCAAAAAGCAGAAAATTGTTTTTAATTACAATACTGTCAAACCACACACAACACTCAAATATTCTTTTAATAGATATTTGGAAAAAATGACTTGTGACCATAAAGCTATTTTTCACCTTAACTGGTAGAATTAATTCTGTGGTTAGGAGATAGTAAGTAAATGTTTCAAAAAAAGCCTGATTTTACTAAAACCTTTAAGTGAATGCAATGGAAACTAAGCTCTATTCAGGGGCCAAACAAAGTATCTTCCTACCAGGTATGATGTGGTTTGACAATATTATTAAGCCAGTCTGACACAGTTGTTGTCAAGAGAGTCTTGCAGCCCTTCTCCTCTCCCACCACACTTTCTTACTCCTTTCCTTTTGAAAGCACTGAGACTCTTCTGACCTAACAGTGAGTCAACTCAAGGAACTAATCCTTGAAGAAACTTTTGGGTTTTTTGGTTAAGATTAGCTTTCAGATCAGAACACAGAGATTCAACAGCAATGCTGCAGGGCTGGCAAAGGGGACAGAAAACAGCTGTATCTAGTTGTTCTATCAGCTGAGCTGTTCTGTCAAACTCCATCTTCAGTCATTGTAACTTAGCTTTAAACCTATAGAAGTCCTCTCTTGAGTACAGCTCTGTTTCATGCTATCAATTACTGGTTTCATTACTGATACAATTGTTTTCAAAGAAGTTTGAGTCATTAGGATCTCAACTGAAAACGCAGGCAGAGATTGCCAGTCCATTACATCAGTTGTTCAAAATATTCTCACAACTTTCTATTACTACTAAAAATCAAATCATCCTACAACTATCTGCACAAGGCAAGGATCAAAGTTTTTGTGGTTTCTATCACAGTTGAGTAACAGTAGCAACTTCCATGTAACTCTGAATATTGGAAGAGCACATTTTTCCTTCTTGTGAAAAATCAAATTTTGTTTTGGAATTTCACATTTTATTTCATTATTTTTTTCTTTTTTTCATTGACAGTGTCAGCATCAAAAGATTTTGCAACACAAAGATGCAACACGAAGATCCAGAAAACGTAAGATCGTAACATTAGGCAGCAGATTTCTCACCAGTACTATTCACAAACTACAAAGTTCACTTTCACAAATCATTGCTTACCTTTTCTAATGCAGATTAGCTCATGTACACCGCAAGTTCGTTCTCCACCTATATGGAAATAAATCATTAGAAAATATTAAGAAATAAAATGTTTTTGGCTTCTTAATAAGGCTTATAAACAGCACAAAAGAAAAAGCTGTAAAACCATGTCATTTAATAAAAATGCAAAAGACTGATTTAACAAATTTTCAATTTATACATGATATCCTTTGGAGAAAACAATAAATGTACCTTTGGCTTATTATTGCTAATGACGGTGCAGTTTGAAGAGTTTTACATACAATTTATCCAGATAAAATTACAATGCAAGCAAGTTAACTGAAGCCACAGTAATATTTCCCATGTATAAAACATAATTTCCTGTTCTGAGGGAACTACCATCTACAGAAGAATTCTCAAAATATCAAAAATATTTGTAACATAATAGAATGCCAACATAATGTTATTATTATCTTCCATGGTAAAAAAAGAGAAAGCCTGTTACTAAAAGCTGGGTTTACCTGGAATTTCTCCTTAAGATTTTTTTTTAATTAAAAAACAAGCTGTACAGAAATTGAGATATTTATATGAGAATAACAAAATCGTTGCTAGAAATATTAAGCTTCAGTTTACATTTTAATAGAAAACATTTTAATGTCAGAATTACATCTAGTAAACAAAACATCAACATATAATATACCTAGTGAGGACAATGAAGTAATCCACATAGGAAGGAGAACACATTCAGTCAATCATGTTGAAAGAGGAAGGTGGGATACAGGGATGCGACATGAAACAAGTCAGTGCTAAGCCTTGTAGAAGGAGGAACAAGCAGTTACAAATTGTTGAAAAGATTCTTCTAATCGTATCTAGAGACCATTGGAAGAGTTGATTTTTTATTATGATTCCTTTATATTGAATACATTTACAGTATTCACGATCCTCTTCTCTTTTAAATTAATACATTTTTGAATGATACACCCCACAGTCAAACCTTAAAATTCCAAGCTATGGCCTATCTTAACCATACCCTAACGCCCACTAAGCCTTTTTCCACTGACAACAAAAGACTGCATGTATATGAATACATAACTGAAGGGAACTGCCTAGGTTTTCATACCCAGTTCTCTGCAATCTCATGAAAATACAAAACAGACAGTTCCAAAAACTCACAAAACAACTATTCCGTATGCATTAATCACTACTGGGCTCCAAAAACTTCACAACACACTAAAACAAGCTTTAGATAACAAAATTCTTCCAATCACAAAAATGTGGAAATACATTATATAGCACTTACTACTCTCCTTCATTCCATAATAAAGGAATTATGCCATATAATAAAGGATGATATGATATAATATCAACTAATATTTAAAACTCATAATTGATAACACTAACAGATGGTGGTGAAAAAGTTTTAAGAAGATACCTGATTTGTAGTTAAATTTACATTTTAAAGAAATAACTGTAGGAAATGTATATATGAGAGGAAAAAAAGGATAAAAGGGATCAAATAAATGGAGTAAAACATAACTCTTCTAAAATAAAATTAAATGTCTGTGAGGTATGAAATTAAAAAGAATCCTCATTTTATGCCAACATACTTTTTTTTCATATTCAGTAATATGAAATACAAGCCTCAAAGATACTCTTGAATGGGAAATCAAATATCACTGAGTCTGAGGATCCCATGAGTTTTTTATAGTCATCACCATTACAAAACCCAGTTATAATAGCAACATAACAACTCCCACTTTTCAGTGCATTCGAGAAGCTGGACAGTATCGTTTTCATTCAGAAAACATTTTGGAAGTAAAACATAAGAAAAACTAAGTAAAAAAAAATCTGGTTTTACGACAACAAGGCGTTTTAAAAAAAATCCAAACTTTGGGATAGGTTACAATCTTCTTTAAAGTCACTGCAGTCATCTTCAGGCTACAAAAGAGAAACTAAAAGAGTGACTGTAACTCTTCTCCCTGGATTTTCTTCCCCCAATAGACTTAAATTCAGCAGTGAAGGAAGAATAAAAATTACTGGAAAAAAAAAAAAAATTTTTCATTACACAGATGCTAGACAGTTAGTTAAAAATATTCACCTAGGAATGACTGAGAGAAGAACAGAAGAGCAGCATTAGATTTTATTTATATACTGCCCTCAGTGAAATCAGCCAGCTTGAAATCTCATCATGAAATACTAATTTTAGGTTTGGATTTTGCATTGCTACTTATTGTAGCAATGAAGAAAGCAGTAAGATATCTTTTTTCAATCATTTAGATGCTAAAATACGATGGTGTTCCACTAAACAAAGTTTTTACATTAATCCTCATGTTACTTTTTATTGATCACAAGGCTACATAATAAATTTATACAATTTAACATGCATTCATTCAGGATTTTAATTTTTTCTTTTTTTTTTTGTTAGAAAACGCTGAATGATATTTCTTGTTTAATAGGTGATTAATCTATTACAGTTTTTCCAAACTGCTTTTGGATGGAAATCATCTGTTAAATAAAATATGTCAAGTGACTTACATGTTTTGAAAATGAAGTTGAAGAAAGCATCTTTTATATTTTAAATTAACCAGTTTATTAAACACATTAAATATTATCCTCAAGTGACCTGGGCAGATTCTTCTTTTCCCTAGTGCTCTTCAAAACTGTGGAACTAATATACTATTGACACCTTGCTTTTACTCACAGATGAATAAATGAACACAAGTTTTTCTGTCTTTCCAACTCCCAAGAAGTCTCTCAGCTTTGAATAACCTAGTCATTGAAGGAAACTAAACTGATAATATGAAAACATTTTGCACAACAGAAAGATGTCAACTGCTAATTTAGCATTTCAGTCTGAAAAGCCTGGTTTTGTGTTGGTTAGCCCACAAATTCCAAAGGTTCCCTCTTAAATTTTACAGTCTTTAAACGTTATTTTAAAGTAATTTATTTTAATATAGTGGTAGGTCACCACACTTTTATAGCTAAATAAAATTTAAGTTTGATTTAGAAACAAATTATTATTAATTCTATTTCATTTTGACTATGAGCATGATCTCCTCTCCCATTTAACAGTTTAAAGTGAGTTTGCACATAAAACTACATAATACTTTGTCCAAAATGCAGCCTAAAAAATACAAAAAACCCACCTGGGGACATAGAGCTTTTCGTAATTTCAGACAATTGAAGTAAAACGAGAAATAATGAAAGACGAAGTAATTTTAGAATTGCACATTCAACAAATCATTTGAATTTTCTTGAGCAAAAAGGACCACCTAGTGGTCCTAAAATCTAAATCATTCAAACTTTTAACACAAACAGAATGGCCAGATGTTTTACAGAGGCAGCTGAAACACTTAATGAAGTTTAATTTTCTCAATTTAAGATAGAGATTTTCTATACGAAGTCTCTATTTGCCAAGACGACTATCACACCAAGAAGAGGAAAAGGTGTACATCAAAGAAGGTAAAACAATACTTGAATTTTGTATTGATTAAATTGTAAAATTTTATGTCTTTCTAAAACTAGTACAATTCAAAGTTCTACTATGTTTGGACTTTAACTGAAACTCCACTACTAGGTGCTGAAAATAATTGGCTAGGAAATTTAACATAGAGGGATTTAGGTTGGGAGCAACCTCTGGTGCTCTGAAATTTCAGAGCAGGACCATCTTTACAGGAGGTTCCTCAGGGCCTCAACCAACCAAGTTCTGCAAGGACCGAAATGCCATGACCTCTCCAGGCACTACCGGTTCCTATGGGAAGGTGGGGAAGGTATCACCCCTCTCACTGTGAGTACTTCTTCCTTACAGCTTAGTCAGGGTTTCCCTTGATGTAGCTCACGCCCATTGCCTCATGTGCTTTCACTGTGCACCTGAAGAACCCATCTCCATTTCTTAGACCCCCTTACATAGTGAAAGGCTGCAATAAGAGTCCCCTTCAGGTTTCCCCAGACTACACAACCATATTTCCTAAGCCTCCCCTCATGTGCCTTGTACTCCAGTCTCCCACCAGCTTAGCGGCACTCTGCTGGAGTCTCTCGAGTTTGGCCGTCTCTCTCATACTGGGTTAACACAGCTGGATATAGAGTCAGTCTACATTGCTGCAGAGGCACATGGCTGATCCACGTTCAACTTGCTGTCCACCAGGATCCTCAGGTTCTTTTGTGCGGAGTTGCTCCCGGCCAGTCTGTCCCCATCTTATAGTGTTGCACGGCTTGGACTTTTCATTTGTTCTTGTTGAAGTTTATGCAGCTCCTTTCAGCCCACTCTTTCAGCTTGCTGAGCTAAAAGATAGCAGCCCTTCAGCATATTAACTGCTCCTCTATCTGGCGCCACCCACAAACTCCATAAGGGTGCGTTCCATCCCTTCAACAAACGTCACACAGTCTGAGTTCCAGTATCAATACTGTGGTGCAACTTACGGTACTGCATATAAAATACATTATTCTTCAGTTCAGCAACAAATCCATGTTACTAGCTGCAGCAGAACATTATACCGTATCACAGAGGTCTTTGTCATCGGGTGTAACTTCTGGGACATGCTTTTTATATGATAAATTACTTTCCTGCTGAGGATTGTATTTTAATTAGCGTTTTCATAAGTTTGGACTACATTCAACAAACATTCACTTAACATTTTATTCAACATTAGACAACTATTTTTTCCCTTGACAAATCCGTGAAATTCCAGTGGAGAACGACAATACTACACACACGACAATACTACACTACGACAATGCCAGGTTGAGTGGCATGAACAGGGTGAGAGGCACAGCGTTCATTACGGCCCTTGAGAGCCCACCTTGCCAAATTACAGAGGAGCAGCTGCTGCTCACGCACAGCAATGGCAAGGGACGTGCATTTCAGCAGAGCTCCTTCACTCCTGCTCTGTGACCCCACATCAGACACAGTCATGGCCAATCTACAGATCACAGGTAAGGCTGGCTACCTGCCTCGAGCATGCAGGATTGTCAAACAAGAAGGAAACAACAGTGCTGTGCAGCAAATGCATAAAATAGAGGTGTTATGGTGCAGAAACATAAAATGGGATACAAGTGAAAAAGCCTACCACACTGCTAATGTTAACGTGTCTGAAGCAATGTGGAAATACTAACACTTTTGCTATGAATACAAGATACTTAGGAAACCCATTCCTGTGCTAAGCTGTTTCATATAACATACTACAAATTCATTTTAAAAGACAACTATAACGAAAGTGTTTTGGCTTATATATGCCAACAAATCTACTCCTTGAAAAATTGCCTCATACCATGAGCTTATTTTAAGGAAGAACCTGGTTTTAGGTGAACAGACAGCTAACTGTAAAGGAAAACAAAGCTGAAAAGACTTTCACAGAACAGCAACTCTACAGCTGACATCAGCATGGTACTTCTCCTAAAAAGGTTACATACACTCATTAGCCCATCCTTACCTATGGTGTAAAATCACCTCTGCATTCCTTTAGTACCCTTTTTACAATTTTAGTCTAAAATAATATCGCATAGGTAAAAAATGAAATGTTTAAAGTTGAATCCTTGGGAGTAACCAAAAAACAAACTAAAAAGCAAACACTGTTTAAATTTATTAGGAAAGAAACAGCAAGTTAAAAAAAATCAAATTTTCTATTTTACATACTTATTATGTGCCCCCATCTTGTATATTTTGTGCAGTTTTGGTCTCCTCTCTGTCCCACCACCTCAAAGAATAAAATAGAACCACAGAAGTCACAGAAGAAGGCAAAAAAAGTCAACAAAAATGGTTAAAACACAGATGTTTTCTGTATAAGGAGTGATTTAATAGACTAAGACTCTTGGACCTGGAAAAAAGACACAACAGATGGTGGACGTAAGCAGGTGAATAAAGAATAATTATTTACTGCCTAACCCACTAATAAGAGAAATAAGTATCAGATTCAATTAGCAGCAGATGTGTTCAAGACCAGAAGTTTTCAAGAGTAAAAGTTAGAAATCAATGTTCTGGTTGTATAATACAAACTCTACTGTAAAGACTGTCTTCTCTGTTAGCACTATTTAAAATGATTGCTATCTATTAATTTCTTAGCCTAAAGATAAGGTCATCTATCTGTCCTGTCTTAAGTTAAGGATATTTTGCGTGTTGTTATCTGACCATAAAAGTAGTGACAAACATTAAAACTTTTTTCACATGGAAAATATTTAATTTTTAATTATATTTGTAATCAACAGAATCAAGGATACTGATCAATTAGCAATCAATGACAATTAATCAAAAATAGCATAGCAAATTTTGCATCTGATCCTACCCACACTGAAATAAATGGAAGCATGTTCATGACTTACAGAAGCCAAAAAGAAATAGAGATAGCACAGATTTTCTAAGCTATGCCATAAAGCAGAGAGGTTCTCCGGGACCTTCTCCACCCATCATGAAAATAATATTATCTCAGCTTCCTTTCTACCCAGAATGACCAGACACTTCTCTTCCCCCACTGTTCTGACAACTGAAATATAATTAGCACTAAAAAAAAGATTAATAAGTTCTTTATTTTACCTTGTTCTCAGTCAAATACTTCTTCAGATAAGTCTTACTAGTGGAAATGAAGAGATACAGTAAATATAACTAGCAACAGAAACATTCAGTGTAAGTGGTTCAAATCTGACCTGACATAAAACCTGTGGATATTTTTTTAAATAAGAATAGAAAGAAAACCAGCAGCTACAAGAAGAATTGTTACTTCACTACAAATGACAGGAAGATTAAATATACATTGCCAAGCAATGTACACTGCTATCAAATGTTCTGGAAATAAAAAGGAAGATAGCAACAACAAAAGTTGATAGCAAAAAGGGGATAAAAAATTAGTATGACTTTCAGCTAATTCCTACAGTTTTTAGTTAACACCACTGAATCACCACTCTAGAGCAAAGTTTCACAACAGAAACTAAGCTGAGAAATATTTCTTTTTTTAATGATTAATGATCTATGGACTTGTGTGTATAATTTATTTTAGAAGTGTACGTTTTAATTATTTTAGTTACCCAAAGAAATGGTGAGAAAAACATACTCACAGAAATAGTATTAGTAATGGGATTTCTCATATTTCAGATAAAACAGTAAGTTTGTGATACAAAGGGAAATTACTACCAAGAATTTATATTTCAAGAGATCCCAGTTAGTAGAAAAACTGCTTATTTTAGATTACATAACAAAAATACCTGTAAGATGCGTGTCAATCATACTGAACCTAGCACTTTTCACATTGAAGAATATATTCCTCTGCAGAATGTGACCTATTAGTTCACAAACTCAATACTGATTTGCTGTCTTACAATTAACGTTCAAAACATCCCAAAGTTTCTCCATCTCACTCTAGAGAGAGATTTACACAGAAATCAGAAAACATCTCCTACCTCCAAGAGTTAAACACTCAAAAATTAGGAAGTGCAAGGATTAAATGCTGACTTGAAATCCTCACTTCAATTCCCAGGTGCACATTTAGTTTTATACACAATATAGGACCTTTGCCTTATGCAGTCCAAAACCTGACAATATTCAGGAAAAAGCCTGAGCGTATGAGCTGTGGATGCCTCGCATCATTCATTACAAAAGCTGGAAGAAGTGTAATTGAATCAGGCTGGGAATAACGTGAAGAGAAAAGATGACCTAATGGTTAAAGCAGTTGAAAGTTCTCTGGAAGACAGCAAGACTCTTTCCTCTCTTTCCTTTCTTATAGATCCCCTGTATTTTGATGGGCAGTAATATAAGCCAACATTTTTAATCAGGTAGCGACTGTGTGTTTGCCTTCCTGCATGCCCATCTTGAATGCCAAGAGCTCCACTTTGCAGAAGTGCTAAGCATTAAAGATGAACAGAATTCAAGAATTTCACTCTGCAACACATCAACTGTTCTTATATCAAGTATGATAGTTTCATCTCAGCCCACGGGGAGCTTGTCAAAAAAAAGTCTAAGAGCCTTAGAGGTTAGATTTTTTTTTTTAAAAAAAGGTAGCCCACTCTATTACCTAAAAGGCAATAGAGACTTAATGGCTGTCTTTCTTTCAACAGATCCATAACACTACAGTGATGATGGTGTAACACAAATCCAACCAGGAAATTGGTAATTTTGCATATGACACAAGGTTTTACCGTCATAAGCAAATAATGCAGGGAATCATCCTTACAATGACATTAAAAAAATTAATACCAGGTAACACTCACTGAATAGTTTCCACTACAGACAGTGAATGAGCATAAGCCAGCATTAAATAGATCCTGTGAGGCTGATCAAATCTGATACCCCGACATTTGATCCGCCCCACATTTAACAAATGTGTTTAGAAGTGGGCCTAAGTACAAAATACAGCTTCTTACGTTTAGGCTTTATTTAATACTGCTGCTGCTGCTCAACCCCTGCCCTGGCTGCACCAACTTGGATTCAGAACCACTACAGCCAATTCAGGTCAGCGCTAACTTGAGGTTCTCTATGTCATCTTACACCCTTCTAGTACATGCTGCAGTGACACCTGAATACCCAGTGACACCTTGGAAGTCAAGATAAAACTGTTGCCTAGGCCAGACTCAACCTATGAGTCACACATATGATACTCCTGCCTAAGCACTGTACACAGCTCATTGCTCTTTCGTTTCCTTTTCTAGATTCTGGAAATTTGCAACTAGGCATAGTTTTCATGTAACCTATATGAAGCAGTGTTCTAAATCTTCTCTCTTCTTACATCCATCAACAAAAAGTAGGTTCATTCAGTAATTTTTGTCTTTGTTTCCCAAGGAAATTAGTGTTATATAATTACACAGTTCATTTCCTTCCCCATCCTTCTATTGCTTACAAATTCACTGGCTAATTTAAGCCAAAATTGACAGAAAGTTTTAAGAACTTAATACTTTCGGATTCTGTGTTTCATAAAACATCAGCAGTCAAATACAACACAACCACCGACCCCACCAAACACACAGACAGCCAACCAGCCGATAAATCCATGCACAGCACACGCAGCTGCAGCTGCCTGCTCCCAACCAAACAGCTGGCAGATGAGGAAAGAGAGGGAGGGACAATCTTGTCAGAAACATCGGAGAGCTCAGGACACTTCAGAGACACTCAGGAGACGCAGGAACAAAATGAAAGGTATTCAAAAGCCTAGATACACAACGAGGACCTTGGCATACTACATCAGGAAGGGCAAGTGTTACACTGCTAGGATCACAGGGGAAAATATGGGAAGCCATGTTCATTACTCTAGCAATAACTTATTAGATGACAGCACCACCCTGTAATTCTTTCTTCTCTATTAGATTCCTTTTATCTGTACGGCTCATTATTCTCTTTAATATTGCTCCTCAGTTCTTAACACTAAACTCCTCACAATGGAAACCACAGGAAGAAGTTTAAATTCAAAATGAATTAACTCCGTCTGAAAAGGTTCATCTCTAAACGTATTCCCCTCCTTGAGTGTTTCTCAAGGCTTTTCCATAGCCTATACCACGTTACAGCATGTTCAAGTGCAGCCCAAAAACCTGGTAAAAGTAGATTCATGAGGATATGCCAGATATTCAATTCTGCCTTAGGTTACAAAGCATCCCACTGTGACCTTTACATTTCTTTTTCCTCCTCCATGCAATTGCAATATGATTTCCATCGCTAGCTCCTCACTCAGACTTCAATTCAACAGAACTCTTAAGGCGGATGCCAAAGTTTTGCTATTGCTCTAAAGAGGAAAAGCAGCATAAAGAAATCAAATTAATGCTGCCATGAGGAACATTACCATGGCGATGCTGAAGGATTCTAAGAAATCCCAGAAAACTGCCACAAGACCCCAGGCCTGGGCAGCTGTAGGTGAGAGGATCTTCATCTCAGATGGCCTACCATTCTCATCTTAAAACTGCTTTCAGTTTGGCCTTACTCTGTACCATATTTGCCATCCTCCCCATTCTGATACTCTCCGTACTAGACTAATTTAACCTTTCCCTATGAAAAAGTGGAAATATTAAGCGATAAATAACCTTGCACCTTAAAATAGAGCTCCTACTTAATACTAACACTAATTTTGTTTTGGAAGAGAAATATACAGAAATAAGAACTGTAAATACAATTCTTTAATCTCATTTGAGCCACAACTTCTCCAACTGGGTTGCCCTCTGCTGTTTCCTCGCAAATCTGAGATTGCCTGACCTGTGCAAACTATATACCTGATGCCTTTATAAAGAAATAAAAAAGAACATGTTTTAACATGACATTAACTTTCTAAAGAAAAAGATGTAATTGTTCCCACAATCACTAAATTAGGGCTTTGAACTTGGTCACATGAAGAATACTTGTCTTTTAAAAGGCTATCAGTGATCATAATGCAAAAAAATAACAAAGCATTGTCACTGACCAAAATGACAATGGTCATTGGCCATGGCCAATGGTTCTCTATAACACTTGAAACAAAAAGCCTCACTTTTACAAAAAAACCTTTGGATTTTAGCGTTAAAATCAATGTAAACCGGTATACTGACTGACAAAGTGACACTGGAAATGGTACTTACAGATTTTTAAGAACAGCCAAAAGCACTTAATTTCTTGCAGCTAACAAATACTATTTTAATTTGAGCTCTTTAATTTTGTGTACTCTTCACATATAACTGTATATGTCCTGCTTTGAAGGAGTTTTGAACTATTTTATATTTATTCTTCTATCTGAAGTTTTCAATCTTGCTTATTTCCCATGCCTTTACCAAAAAAATCAAAAAAATCTGGACAACGGCAGTGTCTTTAAAACTTCGCAGAGTATTTTCTCTATTTACTTAATTAAATACATTTACATATTTACTTGGACACAATGAAAATTCTGTATTTTGACACTTTAGACTAGAAGTCCTGTGGTTTGATCCTGACTTCAAGAGTTAGCATTTGCCCAAATCAAATTCATATTCTTAAACACTGCTGGCCAGGAAACAGTACTGATAAATAGCACATTCAAGGCAAGGTACTGTTGCACAAAGAGGATGGAGAGAACACCAAGATGAGGAATAAAAATTGTAACACCTAGTAACAAACCTACAGCAATCAGCTATTCAGTTGAAAACAAAGAGAATGCTGCATGCCTGCAACAGAAAATGCACCCCATTTTCTCAAGAGCTTGAGTCCCATTTTGGCCATTTCACATAAGTGTCTACAAGTTGGGCTATTTCTAAAGTCCGGCCCTATGAGAAGTGTTGCATTATTTTCAAAGGCTAGATTGCTTAATCCAGTCAGGAGTATTTGCTTTAACTTTTAAGAAGTAATACCCTAAATCCTCTGAAAATATTAAACATTAAGTTCACATTTTGTGAGTGTTTTCAGAGCTAAGAAATTCCCAGAGATTTCTGGGATAATGCAGCCTAAAATGGAAAGAGAGACAGATTTTGAAGGACTGATAGTTTTTTTCCTGAGCTTGAGTTATGTAAAAAGTCCAGACCCTGCAGAAATTTTCGCTATATTCTTGATAATATTAAGAGGGCTTTTCAGCAGAAAAGAACCTAGCCAACTTAAAGCCGGCCAACTTAGACTCCTGGTGTGCACAGCTTCCAAGAACAGGGTGAACACAGAGCTTTGCTTGCGCAGTGCAACTTCTCCTTACAGAGGCCTGAATTACTAATTCAGGCAAACTGACAGCACAGAAGCATCCCACATGCAAAACAAACAAGAACAGTTTGTTTTTTCCCCCCTCGCTGATTTCCTGGATTCCTTAAGTTATAACAACAGATGCTTTCAGAAAGAAACACCATGGGCAAGGAAGCAGCATACCTTAAGACCTTCTTTTGCTGGCAATAAAGTTCTGGGGTTTATTTTTTTTAAGGATTTTTAACGAGGTATAAAATTATTCTCAGAATCTAGAGGAAAGGTTTCAAAACAAAGCTCAGAAGCCCTGTCTTTTAAGATGACCATCTCCACACAAACCCAACAAGTGTCTAGCACGTCTCACTCCTTTGTTGTTGTTGTTTTTAAGTGATGACTAGAAAGATCTGCGGACACAAGCTTCTGTACAGCCTGTTAGCTCTCAGCAGCTGGGCAACGTCCCTCGCCTGGGGAATCAGTTTTCAGAGACTTCAGGGCCAGGAGGGACGATTAGTTTTGAAGCAGTCGGCAAAGTCTCTCCGGGGAGGATGGATAAGGGTTGCGCACGTTCAGCAGCTGACATTTACAACCAGGGTGCGGGTTGCTCCGAGACACCCCCTCGCTCCAGCGACCTCGGAGCAGGCAGGGGCGGCACAGCCCTGGCCCCACGGCCGGCCCCGGGGGGGAGCCGCCCGCCCCCGCCTCCCCACCAGAGCAAGGGCGGCTCACGGCACGGAGAGGATAACTTCGTCCTCCTCAGGTCCCCTTCGTGGCGCCCACAGGCGCACGCCCGGCATCCCTGGGGCAGGCGGCGGCGGCGGAGGAGGAGGGAGAGGAAGGATGCCGGCCACCGTGCCAGGGATTATCTACCCCTCCCGGCTCTCCGGCACGGAGACGGGAGGAGGGAGCAGCGACACTCACCTCTCCCCCCGGCACGAAACAGCCCCTCCGCTGCAGCCCCCCGCCGCCGGGCCGGGGCGGGTGTGGGGGGGGGGGGGGAGAGGGAGGAGAGGAGGCGCCCCCCTGCCGCCCTCCTTATCCCGGCGCCGGGCGGGGGTGCCGCTCGGCTTCGGTGCGCCCCTACCTCACGCCGCGGTGGGAGCCCTCCCCCCCACCCCCGGAGCCGCCCCCCTCCCCGTGCCCGGGGGAGGAGAGGGAGAGGAGGGGGCTGGGGGAGGGGAGCGATTCGGGGCGAGAGGAGCCCGTTATTGGCCTACTTACCATCAATCGCCATGATCCCCGGGGTGGGCCGTACCAAGTGGAGCGCACGCAGGAGAGGCGCTGGCAGGCGCCGCGGCTGCGAGACGGGAGCGCCGGGCGGGGGCGGCGGGGAGGGGAAGGCGGGGGGGGGGGGGGGGGGGCGGGCCAGCGGAGCGTGCCGGGGCGCGTGACTCCTCCTCCTCGTCCTCCCCCCACCCCCCCCCGCGCCCTCTCGCCGCCGCCGCCGCCCTGCGCGCGCGCGCGCGCCCGCCGGCGCTCGAGCGGCGGCCGTTGAAGCGGCGGAGCTCGCCGCTTGGCGCGCGCGCCCGCCCACAGCGGGCTGGAGACCCACCGCCCCGCCCCGCCCCGCCCCGCCCCGCCCCGCCCCTCAGCGGCGGGCGGTGCGGGAAGTCCTGAGCACCTCCCGGGTTTGGGGAGAAAATGCCGATTTTCGTCAAGGGAAGATCTCATCACTTCCCATGGTTCTATTTCGTGGGTTTTCTTCCCAAAGCTATTGGTTGAAACGGAAAACAAAGCTATTAAACCACTAGTTTCAGTCAGGCTGTGGTTCCATGAACATCTCCAGAACTTCGCACTCAGCACCTGCGGTCAAGTGCGTGGTGCTTCCCTGCGTTCACACAGGTACGGCTGCACCAAGTGCCCATGCAGCCCTGTAAAAATGCTGAAAAAAGTCTTACTTTTGCTAAGTAAAGCAGCTGAAAGATAGGAAATGTCAGAATTAAAATTACCCGTGCAGCCTTGGCTTGCTCCGCAACGCAGGAAATACATCACGATACAGTGCCGCTGCATGGTCACAGACTCTTTTTTTTCCTCCCATCGTACCTCCGACTGACTTGGTGCACGAGACAGATGGTGTCTGAAAGGGAATCGGGATCCTGTGGTGAATAAAGATACCATAAATCTCGGGTTTGGTGGCTCCCCTTTCTAACTGTAATGTTCTGTAACTGCAGCGTCCAATTTCCTGTAGTTTTAGGAGTGTAAAACTGTAGTAACATTCTGTCACGTGCAGCCACATTCATAAGCACGCTTTGTATCTTCAGAGGAGCTTGACACCTTTGAATTTATAGCGATCATCGACAAACGCTTGAGGTGAATTAAATGTGGATTCAAAGAAATGAGAAGGGGTTAAGGGATCTGCAGTACTTCACACAAGGGTTTTTTTGGGGTGCGGGAGGTTGTTGTCTCATTGAAATTTGGCTATGGCAGGCACTTTCCTGTGGCTACACCCTCTGTCGACTCCTCCTTTCCACCCCTCAGGTCCTGAGCAGCCCATAAAACTCTGATGCTGTGTAGAAAATTCTTGCTAGCGTTTGGAGCTGAAGGAAACAGAACACATTAGTATGTGCAAATGGGTTTTCCGGGCACATATGGACTGGCCAAACGTAGGAGAATTTTCACAAGATCATCAGGAGGAATATCTTTGGTACCAATATATTCTTTCTGCCAAATGTTAAGTCACTGTTCAAATCCTGGAAGCATTAATCTCCTTCAGCCTAGCAGCCTTCAGAAATGTTTTGTCACATGGAAAAATCAATATGTTTTCTCAATTTCATTCTTCACCTCATTTAGAAACAGCAACTTAAAAGTGAAAAGTTGAAAAGCACAGTCAGCCTGAGCAAAATGGCCATCTTGGAAAACACGAGTCCCAAATGACAGACATTTGTCCAGACAAGAAGCAGCTGTAAGAAGGATCTTAAAAGAGAAAATGTCAGCAGAGCTTAATGGCAAATATATTTCTTCATACCAGCACTGACATTTACCTCAGATACCCCGATGGTTTTCTATCCATTCCTAGAAAGTGTTCCAGCACTGAAGTTTTCTGTACAATCTGTCTTGATAGCCATCTTTCTGACAATATTACTGTATTGAGCAGAGGAATGAAGACTCCTGTGGGATCAAGTGCATAGTTAGAATTATTATTCGTCTCCACTTTTTTTTATTTCTCCCTCTGCTTTTGGAAGCATCTCAGTCACTGATGTCAGCAAAACTTCCCAGGGCACAGACGTCCACCCATACAGAATCCGGGATTCGGTTTGAGAGATGTTTAAGAAGTCATCTAAAATTTTTGGAGAGCTTCACATGTCATCACATTTCTGTGATTCATGTATGCGATTAACATAGTGGGATGCAGAACATCCTACCATTGGACAAACTCTTTTTGAGGGTGAGGAATGAATATATGTTTGTAAATTAGTAACATTATGATTGGAACTCTTAGTCCAGGCTTTTGGTTTTCAAAACACAAAAGAAACATGCAATTTCTACCAAAGTAGTGATTTGCTCAGTTTGGAAAAACAGTTTCAGGACAAGAGTAACAAACATCACATCAACAAAGAGATGGTATGAAAAGGAAGTGTGAGGAACCAAAACGTGACTTTTCAGAGCTATGCTGAATCAAATCAGTTCTGTTTGTGCTTTACTTTCACAAGCACATGTTTAAAATTTCTAAACTTTATTCAAACATCAGATACTCCTGCCCACCACCATAAGAGTCTCATTTTTCCACATTACTAGGAGGGACAAATCTTGAACAAACTTCCAAAATTCAGCTATTTTGGTTTTGTTTCCATGGTATAATTGCGACCATATAAGCTGAAGCTTCATCCATTCCCTGCATAAAAGGAGCACAGCTGATCAGTTCTGGATGTGTCAGAGGCTTTCTACTAAATCCAGTGGGCAATTCATTCTGCTGAAAGCATTTACATGTGATCCTACGAGTCTGCCATTTGCAGAGAAGGACAGCTGCACACAAACGTGACTACAGCTCAACACGAGACCTTAAGTAACGGTGATACATCAGTAGTGTACACACGATCAAGAGTTTCCTATCCAAGGGAAGAAGTAGCACCTGTTGTGACAACAAATTTGCCTCACTAGTACAACTAACTAACATGCACAGGATAAATTTTATCCTGTAAGCCCTAAAGCTTTCAGCAAACTACCTACACAGGAGAATCTTCTCCCACTGCGCCGATGTGAAGCCACTTTGGCGATTAAAATTGAAAGCTGCTGGAAACTTTGGCATGAGGGCCATAGGAGGATAAATACATTAAAGATCATGAAGGTCTCAGTTACTGGGAAAACAAGTACGGTAATACAATATTATCTAACTATATGTATAAGATATAGTATTTTTTTTTTATATATATATAGCGTGGGCACATAATTCCATTTTAAGATCAAGCCTGTTTAATATATGTTAGTGCCATTGTTTATCGACATTGTTTGTGTGTGTTCGTTATATAAAAATATTTGCTTTTTCTGAGTAGAACTCTGCACCAATTTTTCTCAAAACCAGCAAATATTTTATGGGAGATTACCTCATAATTCTAAGTTATCTGATCCTTGTTATAAACTGATTCTTTGCACATTTAAGGCATGATCCATGCCAAACCTATTTGGATTTTCTCTTCCGCCTTAGCCATGATCGTAGTATTAAAACAGATATGATTAAAGAGCCTATGCTTAATGAAGATATAGAATATATGAAAACCATAGCATATATGAATGAAAAGACTAACTGAAGGGCTAGTAAACACAGGCTATCAGTAACCAAAAATGTTGAAGGCCTAGGTGCCAGACAAATAAGCTATCTATAATTGCCATGATGTGAACAAAATGAGTTCACAATTAAACAAACCGTGGAAGAAAGCTTCAAGCAGCTGGATGTAAATTTTCCAGTGGAATGTTGCCATTTCATTCAGGTGTAGGTACTTTGCAGAAACATAATGGTTTCACTTAAATGCCATTGGGGAGGGGGGTGAAATTAAGAGCATATGCAAGGTCTTTCATTTCAGAAAAAACTTTTAATCTCAAGCCTTTTTACTTCATGTTATATTTTAACATAATATTGACATTTTAATGAACCATCTTGATTTTAACAATATAAAATCTTTCAATTAGAAAACTCAACCCTTTGTTGAAATTTCACTTAATGGGGTGTTCCAAGAGTGTGTGTGCGCACACGCACCTGCACCTCTGTGTGTGTGCGCCTTTTCTCGGGTTGTATTTCAATCTGGAATGAAAACAGATTTTGAAAAAATAGATCAAAACTCTCACAAAACTGAAATTCTGTTTTTTTAACCAGGAGCCTTACAAAAGTCCCAACAAGAAGCAGAATGATGTGCAGTTCTAGGGTATTCCACCCTTGCGGATTATTTATAGGAATGCAAAAAACTCTGGTGCGGCAATGTTGAAACAGACACAGACTAACTCAAAAGCTCTAACCCATAACAAGTTAAAATGTGACCTCTGAGATATCTTCAGGAGATATCTCCCAAAAATATTATTGCTCCAGCAGATGAAAAGATGGCTAAGAATTATGATATGATATGCCCTAATTGATTTGGGATATCAGTTTACAACTTTCCCTAAGAATTTTTGGCAGCAATTTTGTGAACACTGCCGATCAGATTTGCAACTTAATGTCCATCCAGATTAGTTTTTCACACAAAGTGTTCTTTATTAGGACATTAAATACCTGACCTTTCAATATTAAGGTTTGCATTATCAGGTTGTTGGCACTAAGTAAATAATCTGTGACTTTTAGTCTTAGTTTCTCATAGTTTTTGAAAGCTAGGAAAGACAGCCTGGGCCCTCTGACAGAAACTGCATAGCTACATCTGGTAAGAGCGATCTACCAGATACCCTTAAATCTGCAATTGTTGGAAAAAGATCATAAACCTGACTCTTGAAGCAAATGATTTGGCCAAATACCACTCAGTGTTTGACTTCATATTCATGAATAAATGATTGAGAAACTGGAAAATAATATTTCCAGCAGCACCTTCCTTCTGCCAAATTTTGGACTCCACAACATCAGATTTCCAGTTGGAAAAGGTCCTATGAGCTAAGGCAAAGAGCAAAGATTTTTGTTCAGTTTCACATTGTTAATCTATGGGCAATGCATCTGCTACAGAAATAAAAACTGAACACATAAATAAACCCATGAATTTTGGTACCTAATTATTCTAGCTGATGTTCAGTTTGCCACGAGTCACATGCAGACTTCAGAGCTAGATAGATTAGATAGTGACTCTTATTGGCACAGGTAAAAAACTTAACTGGCTCAAGTTACTAAAGTAAACATTATTCCACTGTGTTGCCTTGCACTGTTCCAAAACAAAAGCATCATGAAGTTACAGCTAGAAATGTGTAATTTACAATTCCAAAGAAATGTGCCTATAAATGATCACATGTGCTCATACAAACCACAGAAATTAAAACCAAAACTGTGCCAAAAAATCCTGTGCCAAATTAATCCAAAATCCATGTGGGTTTTCCAGGTGTTTTTTCCAAGAGAAGCTGAACTAACGAAGCAGGTTTCCTGCAGGTGTAGTTCTTTACCACTTATCTCCATCCCTCCTCAGTAGGATGTCCCTGTCTCACCCCCATGACATCCTCTGTTATATCCCCAGCAAAAACAGCACATGTTGCAATTATTCCAGAGCTTTGCACATGCTGTTTGAACAGTCAAGAAGCTGCCAAACAAAAACTAAATGATGAATTGTCATGATTGATTAATTCTCCTGGCCTTTTCTTCAGTGGGGGCACTAATTTCATTCTCTCTTTCCTCCTCATGGGAGTTAGTTTCCATGAAACTGGAAGGAACCTAATTATTTCTGGGACCTTGATGAACTTGACCAACCGTTTCAAAGCTGAGGCTTCCCTCAGCTTTGACAGGCAGAAGCATTTGACAACGAAAGCATGTTCACATAAGCCTCATTTGCTTGGGAAATCAGGCTAAAAATCTCAAAGCCCCGCAAATGGCCTACACAACTCCAGCAAAATATGAAAAATGAGCCATTCAGCTACACTTGCAAAATAATACACACAATTTAATACAAATGAACAACAACAAAAAAGCCTTGCTTTTTCAAAGACAGGTATCACATATGAATCTCTCAACATACAAGTGGATGGGAATTACGGTACTTTCTTGCAGAACAGTTCTGTGGACTTCTAATAGGAGAAACCATAGCATACAATAATGATATGAAAATAGGCAGATACGTGGCATGAACAAACAGCCATTCAGCAAGTCATGTCTATTTTTTTAATGGAATAAATCATCTTCATCAAAAAGCCATCAAAGGTAATACCATGGAACAAAACCAAATTAATTTCCATTATTCATACTTAAAATATTAAAAGGGGATGGGAAGATACAATCCAGCTCTCCTGGACGGCTATTTTTAGAAGGAATAAGATCCTGGATGCTAACAGAGCCTACTGGTCTGGTTCATGCCAGCACAAAATGAATGACCTTGCTCTCACGACCTGATCTGATAGAGAGGCTGCAAATGGTTTGAATGGAGACTGAGCTTTTTTTTACAGCATCAAGCTGTAAAACCGTAGCATACACAGAGGCAGAGCTAAAGTTGTCACAGTGTTGGTTACTAAAACGTTTCAATCTCAAATTGCTTGAACGGTACAAAGGTTTTTCTGTCAGGGTGTTCTTAAGGCTGATTGCTCACCAACTTGTGCTGAGGACACGAGAGTGGGAGAGATTCACCTCCCTGTGGCCGAGGTAGCTCGTGAAAGTGGTGCATGCATAGGCAGTGGTGGCAGCACAGGGAGTTAATCGTCCTCCCAAGGAAGGGGAAATGATAACAGATTCACAAAGTGGTTTATGGTGTTAGTTACTTACAGCATGTATGCCAATCCTGTTTTATTGGCTAGCCCTCACCAAATCTACCTACGGTTGCTGTTCGTGGCTAACCTTGACGAAGTCATTCCCGTTGCCATGAAACAGCTTCCTTCGCTCTCACTCTTCATCTCCCTCTAATGGCCTTTAGTGCACTCTCTGATCTTCTGCTTTGCTTCTCTGCCCTCCCACCTGTAACCTGGTTAGCTCAAAGCCGCCACTTCTGGATTGCATGGAGTACTTTTGTGTAGCTGCTCTGCATGTAAAGGAGGAGAAACTGGTCTCTGTAGAGAAGGGTGACAGCATCTATTAAGAAAAGAAATTGTTTGACAAACACTGTCCCCTTAGCAACAGGATAAGGCTGTAGCTGCAGCCAGACCTCTTACAGTCTCTCTGGAACGAACTGGTATCCTTAACCATTCTTACTGGGAGACTTGTGCAGGGTATATAATCTGCGTTTAATTTCTTTCTAATTGTAGTGTTTCTGCACAACTGAGAGCTCAAGCTTGTGGAGTACACAATACTTTCCCATTGGAGTTAGCCCCTAGGAGCAGTATTGTAAAAGTTATTTTAAAAGTAATAAGGGTTCAAAAGGCTGCATCCATCTAATTTCATGCTTCTTTTTATTGATAAAAGCTTTAGCGTGCCTTTTAATTATTTCAAATATTCCAAAGGTATACAGCAACATATGATCTACTCGGATTTTTGGACTTAGCGGAGCTGTTCTTGATGCTGTTTCTGAACATATGTTCTGTTCTTACTTTTAAAATAACTACCAGAATATGTCATTCATTCTGATGGCACCACAAATATTCTATTGATGCATTAATGACACTACTGAATCTAAAGAAACATTTTTACTAAAAATGTATGCAGCCTGCAGAATTGTTAAAATCACTGTTAAATGCAGGAACCTATTTCAATACATTTTTTTATTAACATTTCTATTGCCTTATTAAAATATTTCCTTCTGTGAAAAAAACACATTATATGTAAACTGGAAGTATAGTCCTGGTTCTTTTAAAGATTAGTCCTTTATACAATCACAGCAAGATTAAGAATTCTGCAGAAGAGCTGTAGAATCACAAAGTTAAAGTATTATTTGTATGAAGTACTGAAGCTTTATCTACATCTTTTAAGGTAATTAATAAAAAGCTACTCAATTCGTTCATTAAAACCATTTTGTATTTGCTAGCTTAAGCATGTGATTTTGAAAATTGCCCAACTTCCAGTCTGGCTGTTATTTAGCAAAAACTTCCACAAAGATTTCTGAAATGCAAATACTCATCAATGGGGAACTTCACAGAGGCAGAAATGATAAAAATAAGAAAACTCAGTAACAAACCAATCTGAGGTTAGTTTGCAACAGAATTACGTAAAACAAGCTGTTTAAAAGCCAATCAACTAACCTGCTTTCTCCTTCCCCAAAGCCCAGCTGCTTCCATTAGAAGAAACAAAGTGATATATATTCTAGTCTGACCTCCTTAATTCCCTTCCAGCCTGAATTATCCTCTGATCCTACTGATACCCCATGGTAATAAAGAATTCAAATACTGCAAACTTACATTTAACTGAGGACATTGTCTACGGAGAAATAGCTCCAACCCTAGAACAGCAGATAAGTAAACATGATTCCCCCAGGGATGCTGGCACTAGGCAGAGCTGCCAGGGCATGATGGCACTAGAGTAGGATTGGTTTGGTAGGGGAATGGATGAGGTACGTTTGTAATGTATGGAAACATAGGACAGGGACAGTAATACCTTAGCCATATAGCTTTAAAACCTTTATTTCTGCTTGATGTGAGTTTGAGTTTGGCGTAAATTTACTTTAGCTGTCTAAATGTTTTTCACAAAAAGATGTATCTTAATTTCTCTGCTTTTCAAAAAGCTTAAGGTAGACATATTGAAATAAAAGTGTGTTTAATTTCAGATGTATTAAATGTCCATCTAGTACTCACATCTTTTCTAAGAGAGGTAGATACACAAGTACCTTTGGGAAAAAATGTAATCGAAAATTCAAAGGAAATGTGAAAAATAGTCACAAATCCACTAAGAAACTTTAAAAAATTATCCTAAAAAACCAAGTTACTGTGCTGGGTTTTTTTATTACAATATTGTTAAAACTGTGAGGCAACAGCTGCCTAGAATGGTGCTTTCTAACTTTCTGCCTTCTTTGTCCCTTTGCAATCTTAAACTTATTTTCCATTCTTTCCAGCTACATGTTACCCCGCATCTGGAACCTCTCCACTACTGATCTCAATCTACACAATTACTTTGCCTTGGCAGTTCTTGTTGGCTCCCAAAATTGTTTTCACTCCAAGAGATGGTCCAAGTGAAAGCTGTACTCTCCACCACCATTTTCTTTGCCAATTCTCCCAAAGTCATTGTCCTTGTTGCTGGTTATCATCTGTGTGCTTCATTCCCTCTCCTCTACATATACTTAGCGTCCTTGGTAGGTCATTCTTTGGCTCTGCATTTCATTTGAACCCACTCCCAAACCTCACCTTTGATATTCTTCCAACTGCACCCTGCTTGACTCTCCAAAAGAGAAAAGTACTCCACTGGAATTATATCACTGTCATTTAGGATCTGGCCCTCCTTTAAGTTACTTAATGAGATTAATCATTTGTTGCATAATAGAATATTTTAGTCAAAGAGAAATCAAGTTGCTTTGGCTACATCTTCATTGTACTGATCCCCACAATACTATTGCAAGGTAAGGAAATGAAATTTCCTTTATTTTACAGATAAATAACAGTGATTTAGAAGCTGTAACTACATTGCTCAATAAAACAGGACCAGAGGCTCCCCTGTGGCTCTGGGGTCAGTTGGCACAGCCTGGATGTCTACACACTGTGCATGGCCCCGAGTTCTTTTTAGGTCTCATGAAGTGCCTCTGTGGTCCTAAGACATTATTATTGTATACATGATTTTTTTCTACTCAAAATGTCTCAAACGATGTAAGAGCTACATGCAGTCCATCAGAGTGTATGTTCATGGCATTTATTGATATATGGGTGGGTGTTGCATGCCATTGGGCATCTTATGATGGTACAAAGAGGTAGTTAAGGGTCAAAAATCTGCTGGGAATGTGTTGGAGAACTATGTAGGCTACAGGGAACTCCTACAGCTTTTTCTGTACCACCCAGTGGCAAAAATTTTGGTGTGACAAATGGCTTACAAGCTTTTTATGAGGCTAAGGAGCGGTCTTCCCTGAAGCAGGGCTCTGTATCCCTTAAAATAAACTTACTAGGTGGTCTAGATGTACTATGGTCACTTTGCCTAGCCATGAAAATCCAATGGAGTAGATTTTTCTTACATTAATTAAATGCAAGGCACATCTCTAGGATGTAAACTTACACATTATAAGTTGTATTTCGGGAAATGGATAACACAATGACACTGATACCAGGCAATTCATAACACGGAAGATGACACCGTTGTAAAATAATTTGGCTTTGTTCCTTCTCTCTATGGAAAAGTTGCTTCCATAAGCCATTAGGGAATTTATTTTCAAACAGATCTCATCTTCAGCAATGTTTCTCTGGTGGTTAAGTTCCCTTGGGTTAGTATTTTTTTTGTGAAAAGTGCACTGGTATTTCTATTACATGTCTCTAGCCTAAAATATGGTTTGAAACAGAAACAAGTACTTACTCATTTAGCTATTAAAGTAAGTTGGTAAGATTCACAATTCATGAACTGTGAATTAATATACAAACTGAATTAATGAACTTATAGAAATTCATAGACTTATGTTAAATGAATTAATATACAAAGTTAAGAGGAGATAACATATGGGGCCTGATGTTGCAAGAGAGAAACACTCTGCCACTCAACTATCTGTTAACGTTGCTATCAGAAACAGACAAACAGAAATCCAGCGTATCCAATCTGGCAGACCATTGCCATCACTTAATCCGTCCAAATGACTAGTACTACTAGACCTTTTCCTTGGCACAGAGTACAATTCTCTTAGTTGAGGCAAATCTGCCCAAGTCTAGACAGCCAGCATTCAAGTGGAAGCTTTTTGCTGTGATGGTAGCACAGCAAACAGAGGTTAGAGCTTACATTCTGATGTCATGATGGGTTATAGATCACAAAATATTCTTGCCTGATGAAAAAAATAGTATGTAGCTAGGGTACCTGATGATTATTGAAGCATAAGCAGTGGGGGGTTTTTGTCTTCTCATCCTTTCTCAGTTATAAAACATGCCCATTAGGATTATTTCTTCTCATTGATGACCAGCTTTATAAAACTACCCTGCTTTGTTTTATCAGCATACTAAAACTAGAGCTCACTGAAGTCAATGCTGGTGTACCAAACGAGAATTAGGAAACTAATTGCCTTTTGCAATAGTGACACAATAGAGGACAATTGGTCACAACAAAATCATAACATACCCTCTTGCCACTCATAATTAACTCTTCCTTGGGATGAGAGGAACATGCTGTCCTGTTGCAAAAATAACAATGTTCTTGGTTTTGAGCCAGAGACAGTAATAAATACAGTTCTGATTACAGCCAGCAACTTAATTTACAAGCATCTGATTAAAAAAAAAAACAACGAAACAAAACAAACAAAAGCCAGCCTTTCAAAAAATACAGCAATATAAACAAGACGATCGTGATCTAATGCACTGAGCACAAGATTGGAGTCATAAGACTTGGTATTCCCACTGCTGCCACTAACCTGCTGTATGACCATGAGCAAGTCATTGGATGTCTCTATCTCAGTTACTTTGAAATGGTAATTAGCTACCTTTGGACACAGAGTAGAGAGCTAGGCTTCAACTGTGATCTATGGATAAAGTATCCTGTTTATATAGAGAAAGTTTCCATCATTTTAAGGAGAGATTTAGTTTCAACAGTTGAAACTCTTGAACTGAACTACACCTTGTCTGCAGGTATTTATACAGGGGAATTTTAGCAGAATTATGTGCCCACGTGATATGATTAAGGCCAAAGGAGTAAAGATAATCCAGCTTTATGCAAAATAAGATCCACACTGTACAAGTCCCACTCACAGGTCTTGCCACAAAATATACTGGTCTTCTAAAAGTCTGCATTTGCTTCAAGCCAGCATATTACTACTGTATCAGACGAGTCAGATCAGCAAAATGAATATCATTTATCTTCTGAGTTAATGATCAGACATTTATTTTTAAAGATAATATACTGCTCTGTGTCCTAAATGAGCCAGCAATATGTGATTGAACAGAAAGTATGCAATTACGTGCTGATGTTCAGTAGGCAGAGAACAGTCCTGAGAGACTCCAGTGACAAATTTATCATTGTATAAAAAAATGCACTGAGCCACAACATCGAAGTTAAATGTCAACCCTCTAAAACTTTCCTCTTCTGGAAAGGAAATAAGCAAACAGTTGCCATCACTGCCTGAGAATGACCATATAGCCTTTTTAGTAATAACTCTGATGGGGTGAGCCTTCTAGCACTCCAGTATTTTGGTTGTCCAGCTTCCCCTATAGTATCTTGTTTTCAATTGCTCATCGAGTTGGCAAATTTAAAACGTTTGTCCAACATTTTCTATCATTAGTTTCAGCTTTAAGAGTAACATTTTGGAAAGTTTAGACAAACTTTTTGCTGTTTGTGAGAGTGTGCTTAGGGGAAAACGTTGTTTCAATAACATTAACCTATTAACGCTATCTTGCCCGTCTGTTGGCTCTGCTACTTCTCTGGTTCAGTAAAGGAATTTGTAACAAGTCAAAGTCTAAATCCAACATAGCTTTTGTGGTCCCCTGTGGAAGCCACAGTAAACTACCATTTCCACAGATGCAGCAGAATCTGGAAGTTTGCTCTGAAAATGTCAGTGCATTTCATTAAATGTGCCCACATTGTTCTGAAATAACCAAAGACACCAAAACACGTGAGGAATGGATCTTTGCTTTCTGATTCAGAGCACAGACTGAACAGAGCTTTTAAATCAGAATGACTCTTATTTTCTTAAGGAAAGTCTTCTCTGGAAAACTCATATCCTTTATTTTAGAAACTGTAAGATGCGCACTGTAATAGATGACGAGCTGTAGGGAGAGAAAGAATAGTTTTCTCAATAAAGAACTGAGCAGGCATTGCAGAGCTGTGTTTTATTGCCAGCTCTACCACGCGCTGCTCCTCATGCTATGCTAGACAAACCAACGTTTTTTAGACAGATATTCCTTATACAGCTGATAAGGGAAAGAAAAAATAAAGCTCATCGTTTCTTTTAAAATTGTTTGTCAGAACAGTTTTTCATGCATTATCTTTCAAAATTTTCTCAATTTCAAAAACAATTTTTAAAGCAGTATTGGAAAAGATTGATTTTTTTGGTGCTTTGGATAGGAAAGAGACAAGGAGAGAGAGAAAAAGGCCATGTTTCACTTTCATATGTGCATAAATTAAGATCATAAAGCAAAAAAATTCAAAGGATCCGACTTTCAAGCTTTCAAACGCATTATCCCATCTGGCTTACATTTTGCCCAAAGAAATAGATTCTGCTATCTGGGGACAGGGAGAGAACAACGCTTAGGAAGCGTGTTCAGCAGAGTCTAACCAGGCTTTGACCTGTGAAGCTGCGCTCCTACACTGATCCATAGTGGCAGTACAAAAGAGTGCGTAGGAAGCGAGAGGAGGCGTATGGTTGATGAATCCATGCCAGTGTCATTCCACTGGCAAAATCCCCTCTGGGGAAAGGGAAGCTGATGCAGAAGCTCCTGCACGCGGAAGGCTGCAGCTGTGTGCATGGAGTACTTATGCTAATTTTGCCCAACCTGGGAAAGGATCGGGGGTGGCTTTATCACCAACACAGTACACCTCTGCTAAACACTCTCATTCTTGCTTGGGGCAATGAACAGAATTAAGCTCCAAGAACAGAATCTGTTAATACGAATGGAGAGAAATAATCAGTTTATTTGCTGCCACACAAATTGGAGATATCAGATTTTTTCCACTGCGTTTTAAGGTCCTGTTGCCATAGTAGGCACAGAAGTTCAGAACAGTGAACTGCTATTCATGGAAGGGACTGGCTCTGAGGAGTTTCAGAACAGCGGTTCAAAAAAGGACACAAAGGCAATTACAGAAGCTGCAGGGAAATGAAATATTTTTTCTTTTATCACAATGCTTGCAGTTTCTATTTTGACACTGATGGCACAAGAATAAATGCTAAGAAAAGAAATTTAATCTACATTCAAAGAAATGTGATTTTAAAAAGACAGATCAAACCATATTCTCAATACCTGGTGACAGGGTTCTCAAAATCGGATTGCTTCATGTAAAAATAGTCAGGAGTTGGACCTGAATTTTATCCTAGGATCAATATTTTATAGAACTACTAACACTGGTGTATTTTCATCTAAAAAAAAAGAAGAAATATTATGGGTTACATTTACCTGATACTCCGTTCTTGTTGGTAATTAATAACAAGACACTATGTCTTTAGATACTGCTTTCTTTTGTTACATAGCTTTATAGAGTTAATTTCAATGCCTGGCAAGCCGAGAGAAACTGCTATTACGGGACCCTTTTACAGCTTGGGAAGACAAAGTTAACAAACTTGTAACTTCCAAGTACTTACACAGGAAGTCCACTTGCAGAAGAATTGCATAATGCTACATTGGACTGCAGTTATTCTTAATAACATGTATTTTTTAGGCAGCGGTGCACTTTTAGAGCCTAGGCGAAAGGATCTTCTTCATCCAATGCTCATTAAAATTTTGAATCTTTAACAGAAGTAGGATGGGATCATTACTATAAAACAATATAAAAAATGTACAGAGCTTTGATTCTGGATATATTCAATTTTGCATCACTGAAGGTAAATCTCTTTTGCAAATGCAGAATGAATATGTCTTCATATTTCTGCCAACACCCACCTTAGTTTACTGCTGCTGACAGAGAGGCTATCGCAAACGCTGTGGTTTGTAATATAAGAACAAAAACCTCCTGGGTCTCTGGGATGGGAAACTACGGTAACAATTATCAGCTTCCAATCTTTGTTCTCGTGGATTGATGCGGTGACACATATTTGCATTTCTCTGATAGCAAATGATAGGGCATGCTAATAGCTATTTAATAGTTGAACAATTATTTAAATTCAGGTTAACCCTAATTACATTTTCTATTAAATCCAGTGAGCTACGTCCCCACCTCCAAAGGAAAGAACCACGTAGTGAGGCTTACATGCAAAGAAGGGTCTCTAAAGCTTTTCTCATACCCCATTCCTGGGGGGAGTCCTGTGGAAGCCATTGCTTTTGAATTCTTGCCTCTTTCCCCTGTCCTATGAAGCTGAATGATCAGAAAGGATCAGGACAGGAACCGTCCTAAAGCAACAATATTTAGCTTTGCTGATCCTCTTTGGCCTGATAGCCCACTGGACGTATCCACCTGACTCAACCAATAAAAATAACCCAGGGCCCAAAATCTGCCGTAAAAGCTGGCTACAGGGCAATTAGAGGGCAGCAGTTCTGTTTCACACCACTATCTTTTTTGCGGAAACTCCGATATGACCCTTCAGCAGAGGGCTGCCCAGGCAATATCACATCCCCAGGTGCAGAAGACGTCTCTAGAAGCATTATCTCCTGAATGGCATGAGAAAGCCTGCAGACCCAGAGGACCTCTTTTGCTGACCACAGCTGAGGGGGATTTGATCTTCAGATGCCCTTGCTTATTTTTATTCAGCAAAGAAGAAACAAAAGCATATAAGTAAAAACAAATTCCCTCTGCATCCCAAAAAAAGATTAAATTATTCCCTCATATCCTCTGGAATGTCAGCCCTTGTTCTTCTTTACCCTCTAATTAGTTTATTACTGGTGGATAGTTATTGAAACACACACGTGGTCCATCTCTATTATGCAAGTGAAGGTTTTATTTGGGAAACCTTGAGATGGTGTAATCAGAAATGCGGCCATTGTTCATCCTCACTGATGACTAATTTAATTTAGCTTTAAATGTGTGATTAATTTTAATACTATGGGAAATCAATTATGTTTGTGTTCTAATGATCAGTATTAACCTAATTAGTGACCATGAAAATTCCCAAGCAAAGTACTTAATTATATTAGAATTAAGATTGTAAATATTTTCTTAATGGAAAATTTCCAGTAAAATAGTAATGTGCTCAAAACCTACGACCACAAGAAAACATGCAGCATTTGTAAAATGGCTTCCATAATGACTTCCTGATTGCTAACTCTGCCACACAAGATAACAGTGTTTGTAATATGACATTAGAAATGTATCCATACATCACAAGTAAGCTATGCAATACTTAAATCAATGCTTTTAAGCTTCAGTTTTCACTTCATATAGCAGAAATCCTTTTCGAGAATCTCTTTCTCTAATTCCCAGACAGAAGTGGTACCTGAAGGCGACTGAAAACTGTTTTGGGGACAGGAACAAATCCCTCCCTCAACCTACTTGTCCTTCATGTGCAATCATTTTCCTGCTGATAACCCCTGGGTGCCCACTTCCAGCTTCCCTCCCATTCACTCCTCTGTTTTCCACTCTTCACGTTTTCTGTACCATTGTAATGCACGGCAAGTAACTCAGAAAGGAGCTGCTGCACCCTGGAAAACATGGGCCAGAGAGGCAAATTAGATGGGTAGAATAGAGAATGCCATTGCCAAAACATAAGATAACTGATTTTGCAAACAAAAGGACAATCTCCAAAAAAGCAGCACCGTCTTCTGTCTTCCAGGAGACATATGGCTTTCCTAACCTAAGCACAAGTCTACTGTAAAGAGCTTGCGTGTACGGTGCCCACAGAAAATGTCCTAAGTCCACTTTTTTGTTAAAAATGTTATGCTCTGCTATGTTGTTCTACACATAGTAATTGTGTAGTAAATCTACTTCTTGTAATTAAATGACACCAAATAACCAAAAGAATCATTACAGTTCCTCTGGGATAGTATAGTTATTCATTCTTGAATCTGACCCTCCTGTCATTTACTTTGTTATAAAAAGCTTTCTTTTACATTACTTGTAGCAAGCACTGTCCCAGATTTAAGCAACTTTGTAATACAGGGAACATATTGCTCAATATGATCCCCACAGGCTACCTATCATTCCCAGGTACTGGGATGATTGCAACTGAAGTATTTATTTAAGATGAAATCTTTGTATTGAATTAGAAATTGATCTTCCACTTGACCAGACAGTATTGCTTTATGTATTCCTATACAGGTCTCTCTTGAATGCTCTTGCATCTGTGTGCTGCTCAGAGTGAGTGATTGAGTCTTCCCCAGACATGCAGAAATAATACTTGAAAATATAATTCCCAGCTTTTGTGGGGCCCAGGATGAATGGGGCAGGCACTAATTCTCTTGTCACCTCCCAGCTCTTGGTTAAACAATTTTTCTCAGTTACCAACTGTATGCAAAGAGTGCCAGAAATGTATCAAGTCAGTATTACATCTTATCAATTATGTATAATCTCCAAACACAATACAGTTCATGGAATCTAAAACACAAAACAGAAAAATAGAGAATGTGTTCCTCCAGAGCTGCATCATATCATTTGTGCACAAGATGAGGATTTTCACTCTGAAGTGAATTCCTCTCTTTCCTTGCAGCTTCTTCCTTTTTTATGTTATCCTTCTAATCTAAGTTACATATTTAAAACATCGAGACAACGACTCTATTAAAGAAATAGTGGAAGTAAGATCCTGAGGAGATGCTGGCTGCAGTAAACTATCGGTTTACCCTATGAAAGAATTGGTAAGAAAGATTTTTAGTTTCCTGTTTCTTTACATCTACATTAACTGTGTTACATATGCATTTGTGCCTGAGCTCCCCTCTCCTGGGTAGTAAACACATCTGCATCTCCCAGTTTATATATGTGGATTCATTAATGGGTGGCTGCGCTCCAGCGTACGCCACGGGCTGTTTACTGTTTCGTCTTTTGCTCTGCTAGCTTCAGTACCTTGTGGCAGCATATCATGGATGGTAACATTAACAGAACTGTCCCAAGCTGAAAAGATCTCTAGTAAATGCTTTATGGAGAGCAAGAAATAAACAAGTCTTAAAATAATATTCCAGTACTGATTTGGGGGGCTGATGTCTTAAAAAATCTGTATCAGTTTTCAATATCTCAAAGTATCCTGCAAAATATATCTATTTCTAGAGACTTGCATCACACTAATCTCTACATACATGAGGTTTTTTCAGTCGCCTTTAGGTGCTAATCGTTGAAATCAATGCTTTGGAAATCAATTTACCCTGACATGGAAATCCTGGGTTTGTTTTTTTTCAAACATGCAGAACACAAAAAGCTACAGGTATTGTGTAGGTAATTCATTCATGCAATAAATGTGTTTGCTGTCCTGGCTTTTTGAAAATCAACAGGTTAGGCCATTAACAATTTTAAAAACTCATTATCATGATGAGAAATAAAGCAAAGCCAACTTTTTTGATTGATGGAGATTTATTAATGGAAAGCTTTTATTGCTATATACTTAATTTTGAAGCTACTGACATGAAATGTTATAAGTACGATATATGACTGAATTAAAATTTCATTTTAGATAGTGCAATCCTTAAAACCTTGGTCTGTCTCCTTCAATCATACTCTACAAGTTCAAACATCAGTTTGGCACCAGCACAGCATTTGTATCAAGCTGACATGCGCAGGTCTAAAAAAAAAAAAAAAAACCAACCTCTAAACTCCTGTAAGGAAATGGTTTCATGTTTGCAGACACTAAACTTATACAATTGATTAAGACTGCATTGAAGATATTAGTAATAAACTCATAATTACATCTTGGAAAAGTAACTATAGCATATCAATTTTGGTATTATTTATCATTATGAAACACCTCTCACTTAATTTCCGCAACCACAAAACATCTAAGCTTTAACATTTTTAATTCAACTTGTATGTCCAAAAATAGATGAATACCACATGAGTAATTACATGCACAAAACAGGAGGGCTAAAGGCATTATAGAGCCATGCAAACACAGTCAAAGTACAACTATGATGTGGGACCTGACCTGCCATCTTTGTTCAAGCGGATTTTCCAGAGGGAAACAGGGTTAATAGAATAAATGCAGGGCAGCCTCAAAGAAGAGCATCCTTCCTCTGGACATAGGCGTATCTACTCTAATACACTAAAATAAACCTCTGCTTGCTACTGAACACAAAATTGAGCACAAACATGCAAAGGAAGCCTTGTGTGACCTGCTTCCTGCTAGCGGAGAGGGAATGAGTGGAGACATGTTCAGGGACACAGCGAGGGTATTTTTGGGCCCCACCAGTCCAACAGCTTGTTTTCCTTTTGAAGGCATTTGCAGTGAGAGTAACTTAAAACATCTTTAAATTATTCAGGGAGACTAGAACTGCACGCAGCTGACAAACAAATGGGGAGCATTAAGTTTACCTTTGGAGGCTTTCCATAGCTATCTGATGGGGTCTCTAGCAGGACTGGATCACCAGGACCATCAAGCTGCTCCTCTTCTCGTGAAGTCCATGGCAAATTCAGAGAGGAAGGGGAATACTTTCCTGCATAGCAAGAGTTTAAAAAATAGTTTTGTATTGCACAAATTAAAGCACCAGGAAGTTTTATATTTCTGACCGGGAAAAATTAGTATTTGCCAGTGCCAAAGAAAGGCAACAAGTAGAAGATGTTTTTGAATGTTATTGTTCTTTCACCCAGATAGAAAGAGCAGCTTTTTAAATTCATTCCACCGTTATTTGGCACAAACCCAAACAAATATAATGGTATATATAAATTCACCTTTGAGTCAGCATCTCGTGTTTCAGCACTTCTAGTCACAGCATCTTTCAGAACAGTACATCATCCATATGCTTCATCCACATCTTTTACCTTCTCAGTAAATCAGAAGATGGATGCTAAAATCCAGAATGCAACCTTAAAAATTGCTTTGTTTTTTTAGCAGGTTTTATTGATACTGCTGATTGAGCGTGTTTTGTAGTGGGAGATGGCAAGTTCTCCTTTATAATTCAGACAAACAGTTAATTGGAAATAAGAAAGAGATTATCCAGCAAGGAACATTTGTGGTAGCTAAACTGGAATATTCTAAACTAATGGAGAAAACCAAAATATATGCAGATACAATAAAGAAGAATAAACTTCTTTTCACTGTAATTTGTATGCAGTATGAGAGAGGAATAAAAGCATCTCATGGGTACCAGTCCCACAGGAGCTCCAAAATAGTGCTTTTGTTTATAAGGAAAATGGGTGGGGTTGGGATTTGTATTTAAAAACAAAAACAAAACCAACAAGAACAAAAAAACCCCAACCCAAACATTTGTTTGTTTGGTCAGGATTTTTGCCACTGGGAAATAATCTCAAGATCAGGTTCCCGATAAAACAGATTTACTTAAAACACATTTGATCAGTAGCTAGAAGAAGATGGAGACTGGCCAGGACTCATGTACACTGTAACTGGTATCTCTGTGAGCTTTTTATTCAATCTCATCCTTTGAACTTTTCTTCAGATTAATTCCTTCGGATTAAAGGAGGATAACAGATAAAGTTTGCTAAATTTCATATGGTGCATGATCAAGCCCCTTTATTTGTATAACACTCAAATAGCAAACATTTATGTTTTTTAAGGCTTGTTGCTGCCACTTTACCTGTGTGGGCTATGGCTGCATTATTGCACGTCTCAGGGGTCCCTCAAACCAAGTGATGACATTCAGTCCTAAACCACCCTCACATCCCACTAATATGATGCCTCCTCATATTTATTATAAGAACATAGTTAATTGATAAAACAAAATTATGACAATGAGAGCACAGAGTCATTTACATCTTCATAAGAATGTTGTGCTAGGTAATTCTGTATCCCTGTTTTGGGCTTTGTTACAAAATTGAGATGAGCATCACCAGCTGAGTTAGAGTGTGCTAATCATGCCACCACTCCCGCTGACTTTCAACTGCATTTGAGTATCCACAGCTCTCCCAGACCTTCAGAATCACAGCTTAATGCCATAATCATACTTTCCCAACTGTACTCTTACTCAAGAAATCATCTGCTTTGTACTCACAGCTTGTCCCCTTCGCTATCGGCTTCTAAGCACCCTGGTATAAACCTGACCATTTCTGTTAATGTTTTATAGATAGCGAATGCTTTATACTTGGCATTTTCAAGCCTTCCGGAGGTCAAGAAGGAAGGAGGATTTGCTGTATTTCCAAACAATTCGTCTGATGACAGATGGAAATGTTAATAACTGGATGAAAAGTTATACCTGTTCTTGCTGAGGATTCTGAATGTAATTGGATTTCTTCCTTCCATTAGGTTAGGGAGAAAATTAATCCTGTAACTCATCTAGTGAATATGAACTTTAGAAGCGCTGTCAATTTGCAGCTTGTGACGGAGCTAAAGGGATGCCAGTTTTGAATTGTTTGTTCTCATCCAGTCCAGTCCTCTTTATTTGACTTTGAGCGTTTACATTAAGCAAACATGTTTTTCAACGTGCGTTTTATAAATTAAACAAGTAAATTAATCTGAGGTATGTGATCTAAGTCAATTTATCTTACATTTTGAAATGCAGCTGTGGGTCTCAGTACTCAAGTAAGACAGTTTCTTCATCATGTTGTTCCTTCAGTTCAAGAGCCGGGAGGGCATAAATTGGCAACAATTCCAACCTCCTGGCCTAGCTGTATTAATAAGCTACTTAAAAAAAATAATAGCAGCAGTAATTACCCTAATTACCCAAAGATCCTAAAATTATGCATTTATTAAGCTATGTAATATTTTGTAAGATAAACAGGAGTATATTGGAATAATTTCTCCCAGCAGTGGAATTTAATCACATACAAGAACAAAGCAAATGCTTAGCACAAAAGGCAAGTAATATACTAACAGTTTAGGACAGGAATCAAAGAACATAATTTCCAAATAAAGGTTCACCCAGAAATGTGGGAGGCAACAGGAGCAGCACCTGGTCTTTATGCCACACACCTGAGCAGCAAAAGGTTCTGCGGTCTTTAGTAGGAGGCAAATCAGTCTTGAGCTGAGCTGTGAGTTGCATAGGGGAAGGCTCTGTCTATCCTTTTGCATTAAAAGCAGCTGTTTCCTCCTTCTCAACACATATTTGGAAGCACATGATTTCTTTTTATATTACTTCTGGTTGACACTCTACTTCCACACGATACAAATATTTTGTGTTTGTTCTTAGAAAAAAAAAAATAGTTAACTATAGAATTCGTATTAAAATATATTTCAGAGAATTTAATATAAATTTACTGGATTCTTTTAATACCACTTTTGAACATTTCTTCTCCAGAATAGCAAAAGAACCTCAAGAAATTTGATTTCCAAGCGTAACCTCTGAGGACCCATTGACAGAAGCATTTCTTTTATAGTTTGGTTTTGCACCTCTTTGACACAGAAATATTAAACTTTTTTCTTCAGATAGACACTGGACTGAGAACGTACATCCTCGGAAGCTGCTCCAGGAGCACTATTGCTCTTCCTTCACAGTGTCAGCCCACCTTTGCAGAGGTCATGCACTGCCTCCTCCGGTCAAGTTTACCATGATTGTTCTCAAACATAGAGTTTGAATCCTCCCCTTCAGGACTGGCATCAGCAAGGAAAACATTAATTTCATAGCGAAACAAGAAAATGAGACATTATAAGATACTAGAGCTGCAGTACGGGGGACAGCCAGAAGACTACTCTAGAGACAGCACGAACACTTACCGACAGTGGAGGTACCACATCACCCAAAGTCTCAGCCACCCGAACCTGCGAGGTACTATGGCAACTTCTCCCCTACACCCTGGCCAGTGACTACATGGCGGCCGAAGATACTGCTCTCTTTTTCGTCAACACTAACGTTTTACAGGATAGTGATTTCTTAGCGGGACAACTTCTTTTGTTTTTATTCACAGCAAGTCTCCAAAAACCCAGAATAGATGACAGGACTTACAGAGGAGGGTGAATAATTCAGTGTATTTAGTTAGTGAATAATGATATCCTTGCTGAGAGAAGCATGTTTTCTATGTTTATTCCTTGGATGACAGCAAACTGCCTGTAATTATTGTTATTGTACAATTACAGAGCGGGGAGAGAGGAAGGGGTAGAGTTGATAAGATTAACTAATTAGACTTCTGGTGGACATGCAAACAAACTGTGAAGGCAAAGAGCTATTCAGATGGACCTGGTGACTGAAACCCAGCCTTCAGTCCTCCCGCTAGTCCTTGTTGCCCTGGCTTCCTGAGATCATCCGTTTTGGTCTGACCACTGGTCTGCACCACATATTAAGCCGTTTGTTCGCAATAACGCTTGAGTAGATCGCACAGTGGGTATGATGGGTTGCCTGGCAACTTAAATTCATTCAGCAAAATTTAATTTCCTTTACATTATTACTTTTATTCTGTAACATGCAGGGCCGAGTAACAAATTCTTACATTTTGCTACCAAGAAAGGATTTAATTGTTGTTAAAACTTTCCTTTGTAGTGAATATAAAAGCAACCAGAAGAAAGAAAGGAGGGAGGGAGGTGCAACATAGACCAACGTTTTGACCTAGCTTTAAGTTACAGCGAAGCAATAGAATGTCACAGTATGCTAATTATTTAATCAACCCACATCTTCTCTGCTGTTCATGTATTATTCTGACTATCAATCGAACACCATCTGCCTTCACAGAAAAATGTTCCTGCAACGTACAGAATATTTAGCTGGCAAGCAACTATCACCATGTTCATAGAATCACGTTCGCACTAGAAAGCCATGAACCCGGGAAAGCTTGAGGAACTTTGGGACTTTCAAAACAGCTCCAGCTCTCTCTTGGCCTTCTTTCTCTAGAGGAGAAGGATAAATAAATTATTTCCATTTAAATTTCAAATAATGAAATAGTTTCATTAATGGCTTTGAATGCAAATAGGAAGCCGAGCTTTGGAATCCGGCGTTCCTTTTCATGAAAAATTTCTGTCACTCAGAGAAGCGTGGGAAGCAACAGCGAGGAGAGGGAGAGGAGGGAGTGGGAGAGGAGGTGGTTCCAGCTCCTCTTGTCCACTGCGCTGGAGCAGCGCGTCCCCAGGGGGCTCCCGGCCGCCCGCCTGGGCTGGGCTCAGGCTGGCACCAATGCTCTGCTCCCCAGTCCCGCGCAGGGACCCTTCGGGGACCTGCCTCATATACCCTAGGAGAAGGAGCCTCTCACTGTATTAATGCTCGTCCCTTACCTGGACAGCAAGTCCTGGCAGGGTATGCATTTTACAAGGTAAAGAGATAATTCCTATCTCAAACAGGAGAACAACTGGCTTTGTCAATGAGATCCTGGTAAAATACTCTAGGGCAAGGATTTTGGCAAGGTTGTTTAAGTAAGTAAGCGTAGATTATAAGGGGATGTTTACCTCAGATAGATGCAATGAAGTATAAAACCTTGCTAAATGCAATGAATAACATAAAACCTGTGCCAAAGGAGGATAATATTACTTACTTAGTTACCTTTTTTTTTTAACTACTAAAATAGATAGACAATTGTGAAACTTCATCCTAAATTGCTGAAGTTGGAAGTGCAGCACAGTTGGCCTGTTCATCATTTTCCAGTCAAGCGCTGCCTATTAAGGAATCCCGATCAGCTTTCCAAATAAACAGGTACAAGGATTGCATGTGCTGTAAGAAATATCAAGTGCAGAGGCAGCCAAAATGTCTTTGGGTGCTATTTAGAAACAGTTTTTGGAAGAAAGCCACCATCTTTAGTTAGTAGGCTAGTTACTAGATGTTGAGTCACTCCGTCATCCCCTTCTGTCTTGAAGCCTGGAGCACATCGTAAGTCCACACCTTACCTGCCAGAACAGCCAACAGCTTTAGGGCAACATCCTATATACCAGTGAAGAGCTGTCGATAAGGCAGGGATGGATCCACCTACTGGAATAAAAACACTGGGCCCCAATGTCTCTGTTGTCCTTATCCTGGATTCCTTGGAGAGGGACCAAGGATTTCCAGTGGGACTGGAATTTGGCCCAGTGTGCCACAATCCCATAAAACACAACTGTCTATTGGTTAAACAATGCCAAGCGTGTCTCAGCCAGATGCCTGTTTACTGACTACTGAGAGGGAAAAAAAGCTCTCAGATGCTATTGCTTGGGTTTGCAGGATGTAGGACATATTAATTATGAACAAATGAAATAAGCACAAAACAGAGATGAGCCATGTAACTTGGTTTGGCTGCAATTCTTGGTGTATGAGAAAAATGACAGCACAGGGCTGGATGAACATAAATTCTGCATTAAAAATAAATTATTTTGTTATCTAGTATCTATTTGCTTAAGATAGTAGTTCATTTTCTTCTGCTATATGGGATAATGGACCACAAAATCGGTTAAATTATTGTCCATTTAGCACAGCAAAGGAAGAACCCTGGTTCATTTGGTCAACAAAAAGCTGTTCTGCTAAAAATGTCTGTTCTTTCCTAGAAACAGAGAACTCCAACAATGTGAGGTGGTGTTCACTTGGGAAACGTTGCTGAGGCAATCGCAGCAGGACGAGCGTAGGTGCGCGCTTTAAAGAGCTGCCTTCCCTGGGACTTCACCCACCCGACTCAATTCAAAGCCCAAACCCAAGCTCTTCAGGTGCCTCTGGACAAACCACAGAGCAAACCCAGCTCTGCCAGGCTGCGCCGCACCAGGGCACCCCGGGACCTCGGGCACTGGGTCCGTCCCTCCCCTGGGGCACCTTGGAGGAGAGCAGCAGGATGGGGAGCTGAACCCTGGGGTGGGGCAGAGGTGGCAGAGCCTGCTGGTGCCCTCAGGGCCCTGACCACCCTCCCATTTCAAAACACAAACACCCCACCTCCCCCACCCCCCATTTCTCCCACCCCCTGGCACAGATGTGCAGTTTTTCTTCCTGTGGCAATGCGCCGTTTATGCCAAGGCGGCAGCAGTGTTCACACAAACGCCACCTCCCTGAGCAATCAGTTCCTGTGCCTTCATACCATCTCCATTAAAATGTTTCTCCCAATTTTGAACTTTAATTTTCTTTGTTGTTTATCCTATCCACCATAAAGAGCAGCTGTTCCTGCTCTCTGCAATAGGATTTGAGGCATTTGAGGACCTAAGCATTTCACCTTTCAATCACTTCTTTTGTTTTCTAGTCTTCCCTAGACTAATTGGCCCACACCTGCTCTGAATGCAGTGTCCCAAATTAGATGGTCTGATATTTTTGAGTAGATGGGATGGATTACTTCGAAAGTCCTAAAGATTATACTCCTATAAAGATAAACAACTCTGAATTATATTTATTTTTTCTCAGCATCATCATACTGGGGACTCCTGTTTAATCTGTGGTCCACAATACCACCTTGTTGTGTTTTTGCACATATTTTTGTTAAGCAGCATATTTTCTTACCTTGTATTGTGCATTTGGTTATTCCAGCCTAAGACCATGATCTTGATCTTGTCCTAGTTGAATTTCTTTGTTGTTTTTTTTTTTTCTTTCCCAGGCCATTTTTCCTATTTGTTGATAACATCTTGAATTCAAATCCTGCTCTTTAAAGACCTTGAAGCTTCTTATCATTTGCAAATGTGATAAGCGTAGGCCTTCATCCAGCAGTGGCTATAAACAAACCCATTAAAAGACTTGCTCCAGAACAGACAGTAATGGAAGGCTTGTGATGTAATGTCTGCTGCCGCCGCTGCCCTCCAGGGATGCTGCCCGTCCAGCTGGGCATCGAACCCCTCCCTCAGGCCTTTCAGTGTTTTCCTAGCTTTTCTAACAGGAATGTTGTGCCACGCTGCCATAGCCTTGCAAATCAAGATGGAGAGGATCTGTGGCTTCTTCTCTGGCCACTTTTTCCTAGAAGGAAGCAAGCTTGGTGTGATGTAGTTTCTTTTTTATTTAATCAGACACTTCTTTTGTAGGTGCTTTTAAACTGTTTTGGGAATTTGTCCTAAAACTTCTGAGCTGATGCAAACTGCTTTGTAATTCCCTAACTCTGCTCTACCTGCCCCCAGATACACCTCTTACAGACAGGCACCGTCTTAGCTTTTCCCAGTCTGCTGGTATCTTGCCTGTCCACAACAAGCTTTCAGAAATCCTGCATCACATCTCTGTGTATTCAGGGACGCAGTCCACCAGGCCTGCTCAATCTTAAAACACTCTGCTTAAGTCTTCTCTTAAGTCTTCCCTGTCCTAGCCTCACCTCATCCCTTTGCCTCTAGCGTTAGCTGCACTAGCCGTCTGTTCCTTGTAGCTCTGGTCTTCCTACTACTAATGAGATAATGACTTTCTCTTGTAGCAGATATCTTTTAATAATTGCAGGGGATGAAATATGACCTCCAAAAGACCTTTTGAAAACCCTCCTGAGAGAAACAGGGACACTATTTCTTGAAGCCCTCAGCTCAAGAAAGCAGCCTACAGAGATGAACAGCGCAAGGGAAGAGCAAAACAGTCGTGTAAAACTCCGACCCTGTTGATCACCTCCCTCTCTCACCAAAAGCATGCAAGAGGTGAGAGAAGAAGGTGCTCGGTGTAGCCATTTCCCTGCTCCCAAGACCCTGACTAGAGGCCAGAAAAGTCTCCAGGGCACATAGCCTGAACCACAAGAAAATATAAAATAGTTTGTTTTAAAGATAGTAAAAGAGTAAGGAAAAAAAACCCATCCCCCCCCCTTTCTTGAACTTTCCTTAATGACAGTGAGATGTTTCTTTCCCAGCAAAAGCTAACTGCTACTCTTGACATGCCTGATGTCAGCTGGAGGAACAGATGGCTCCATGGTTCATTTCAAACTGTTCACTCAGCCAAACAGCACAAATTGCATTAATTGCCTCACAGTACGAGCAGAGAATGGAGTACTTCGTGTGTCCTAGCCGTGAATCACTGAGACTTCTCATCACTTCGCAGTTGACAGGTCAGTCAGGAACGTATCCGCATGCTGGGAGGGGTGGGGGTAGAGGGAGCACAGCACGAGAAAATGCCTGAGCCGAGCACTCTGCAGGTAACAAAAGATCCCCAAGAGCTGATTTGGCCTTCAACTTTTGCCTTGGCATTAAAATGGTTTCCTCAGCACAGTGCCACTTTCTGAAGTATAATTTCTTAACACGAGAACGTACGCAATAACGCACCTACTGACTGGCTCCAGGGAGCAAGAGGAACAAGATCTGGTTACTGACCTTCTTCTCCGTGTCCACACTGAGACCAGGAACACCTTAAATGCACTGGAGGCACTGCTATACTCTACCCCTCGCTTTGCGCTGCTATACTCTACCCCTTCCTGTGGCAAAGGTAGCTTACACACCATCAGAAGTCTTGGTAGGCCACCTACGAGAAATCAGGTGTCCTAGAACCTCCCAGCCAGAGTACCTGGGGAGGGAAACCACAAGAAGAGGCTCCCTGTGCCTGCCTTCAACAAGCCTCTGTGTCCAAGAACTGAAAAAAATGATTAAGCCAAAGAGTTTGAAACAAGTTACCCCAAATATCTCATTTTTGTGTTTCTCTTAAGCTGGGAGCCTTATATATGTTTAATTTACTAGTACACATGTGCACGGGCATCTGAAAAGTTCATGCAGAAGGCGAGTCCAGGCAAAGAGCTCTCCTTTAGGTTTGACTGCTCTAAAAGTCGCCTAATAAAGTGATTTATTAGATGCTCCATATCCTGTTGAAAAGTCTTGACACCTTGCTCAGCACTTGCAAATGGAAGGTGTTGGCATTTTGCCCACTGAAGACATTACATTTCTTTTGACCAAGGAAAAAAATTTGGCAAATTACCACATAAGACCCGAAGTTTAAGGATACAGCCTTCTAGCTAATATGATCACCGATGCTTCTCTGTTACCTACTGAATATATTTTCTTTATTTCAACAACGTTAGTAAAATACAATACTGGGAAAAGACTAACCTTCATCTCCCACAGGCTGTTGAGATTCCTGCTGCAAAACTTACAGGCAAGTCCTGCTGCTCTTTCCTCGCCTCTGCTTTAGAGGGAGCAGAATCATTGTGGTTTTACCACCAGGGGCAAAATTTCTGTACCACGCCTGTGTGCATTGCCAAATCCTCCTTGAGCCCCTGCTGCAGGAAAAGGAAAGAAAAAGCCATACATACAGAAAACCAGACCCCCAGCTGTGCTGTAGCCCTCTCTAAATCACAAAGTGGTCTTAGATCTGATTATTGTAAATGGGTGACAGCTGAGGGGTGGTTCGTTAGCTCCACCCCTGCTTGGCGGAGGTTCTGTCTGCACCCTCCTTCATAGCTCCCTCTCTGCTAACCTTGGATCCCACACGACTCTAGAGGAGAGAGGACCTTCACTGTTTTCCTCTTGAGCACAAATCAACAGAAGGGAAATGATACCTAGTTGTATCTGGCTGAGGAAAAACCAGAAGTATTTCAGGGCTCCGCTTATGTGAAAGTTACTTTATACCATTAATTGCTTTGCCTTTCACAAAATTTGGGGAAAAAAACCTGGATTCAAGTTTGTTTCACTCTCAGTCTATTCTGTACCTCTAAAAGAGGTGCAGCAGAATTCCTAGAGTCAAGTCTTCTCACACTGGGAAGCTTTGCTCTTGTACCTTCTGCTTCGGTCATGCCGTCTTGCTCAGTCTTTGCTTACACTGATGGCTGTTTCTGCACCGCCAGAAACACCCCGTCCCCAGGCGCTCGCAGAACTACTGCGGGACCTCTTCCAGTAACTAACAGAGACTTTCCCTGGTGTATTTTCTCCCTCAAAAGTAGCTTCTGTGGTGCATTTAGGTGCTCAAATTTTGAGCACTCCCATTTGGACTCTTCTTTGGAAACAGGACCTTACTGTGCTTCTGACACCTGCTTCAGTTCTCTTCTGTGAGGACAAGGCGGCCGCCTTTGTGCCTACGGGCTCCCCGTCTCCCATGGACTAATTCCACCAAACATACCCATGCCTGCGTTTAAGGTGAGCTGTTTCACAAAGCTCGTAAGCACTCCGAGAGCTTCTGCACCACAAGGCAATCTCTGAATGATCTTTCCTTCCTTTGCACTCAAGCAAGCTGCCTCTGAAGTTACTGGAAAGCTTCCAGCTTGAGCAGGAATTAATTCAGACATTAGTTTATTCCTTTGAGCTTCTTCCTGGTTTAGCTGCATTTTACCAGCATTTAACTGCATTCCACCCAACTCCGCTTACAATACCAATGTGGGAAAAGGGGAGCGAGAACTGAAGTACAAAGCAGCCCGAAAGATCTGGAATGGCAGAAGGAGGTGGTGTTCATTACCACTGGCTCTTCCCCCCCTCTGGGAGAGGGTAACAGGCAGCAGAGCAGCAGTAAGTCAACCTACAGACCGGCAACCCCAGCTGTTGTTTTTTCAGTTAATTTAATCATGTCCTTTAATGTAACAGGGAATTTTAATTTTAACTTTTAAGTCATAGTGCTGTGTTCAGTGATGTCTGAGAAACATGAATTGTCAGAAAATCTGGCTTATTCTCCAGCTACTCAAGTTTTCTGTCAGCACTGGCTGTGCCAGAGGAACCCACAAGGTCTCTTCTAAAAAAGGCACCCCCCGATTGATCATCTGTTGCTTGATGGCCTTTTCTGGACAGGTCTACCATGTTGACCCCAGCCCAAAACAGCTGCAAGGCCAGGTATGCTCCCCTCCCTTCAAATCCTTTCCCAGGGTAAAGGAGTATTAATGATGTGATTAAGCTAATGAATAGGGGGAAGTCCCCAGACCAATACAGAGAATAATGTTGGAGAGGGAAATGTAATAGTTCATGCTATAGAGATGGCCAGTAGAGATGGCACGGAAGTAACTTAGAGCCTTTTGCTGTGATGAGCTGCTATGATCCTTCCGGCCTCACCGAACACTTACTTTAGAAGCCCCCGATGAAGGAACTTCTCAAAGACCTTGTAAAAATCCAAATAAATTAACTGGTTCCCATTTATCCATTTTATGTCTATGCTCATGATTGGGTACAAAACTGATTCAGTTTTTCCTGCTTTGATTAAAAAAAAAAGCATTATTAAAGATAAATATTCATTCTTTATTAACCTGTGAATTCATGGCAAGGAGAGCTTTTGAAACCTGACACCAAAGGCAAGGAAATAACATGGAGCTTGCCGCTTCTTACCCAGTAATAGCAAGGTACGGCAATGGTTTTTCAGTTGCTACCAAATTCCCCTTTTGTAAGAGTGTAGAGGAGGGGCTAATAAGAGACCTTACAGCATCCTGATAAGCCTCTGTTTTAGCAATTCTTTACATTTATGCCAGTATTGGCAGTAAGAGTTTTACTGAGGAAATGTAACGTCACGTGCAGCACATAAGACTTTAGTGTGATTTTGCTGTTTTGTCTGAAAGACTAAGGCCAAATTTCTGCGTTCGGTTGCAGTGACATAATTATGTTGTCAACCGCTCCAAGGTTACCGTCCTATTTTTGTCCTCCGTCTTGTTGTTTCTCTGTACCTTACCCTGATATCTCTTGTGTCCTTTACTGCATCTGGCTTACATAATCAAATATTTATTTCTCAAGTACCGCTCAATGTTATGACCATTTCAACATCTCCATTTCAGGTAACAAATTCACAGTACCAGCTCATACTTGTTAGCTGTTTATCCATCCAAGAGTTAGTGGTCTCAACCCAACTCACAGTCCACCTGGTAAAACAAGCAACCCCCAAGCACAGCTGAAGCTAATGGTTAATTAAAATGTAACCAGCTCTGTGCTAATTAATTATCCTTTACTGTCAAGCTTAGCACAGAGGATGAGCTTTAAAGCCAGAGGGACTGAATTGTCTTAGATCTAGGGTGGGCAAAAAGCATCCTGCTGACTGAGCTGGCTCCAGTAATACACATGTACCGTAAACCCTGTGCAGTGCCTCCGAGGCACAGTACAGGCACGTCTCGCAGGCAGGCTTCGTCCTGGGCTGTCGCATGGCACAACTCGGGCAGCGTTGGTGCCTGCCTGCGTACCAGCAGCACCTTCACCTTCTCTATGGGATTACGGTCACCTGGCATCTCTGGGGAGGAGAAAAGATGAAGCCTCACCCCAGTGACCTTCCCCGGGGCGCCTGGCTCCTTCCCGGCCCAGGACCCGCGGGAGGTCTCCGAACAGAGCGATGTGGCGAGGAGAGGAGCCCTCCGCCGTGCAGGTCGGTCCCCGGGCAGGGCAGCGGTGGGGCAGGCTCTGTGATGGGAGGGACTGCCGTCCTCCTCTTGCTCTCACCCCTCTCCCTCTTTGCACAGCCCCCTCCTACAGCCACGTATGCTTTCGTGGATGGGCTTTCTGAAAATCCCCCTGCAAAGCAAACTGTTTCATCAGACACGCTTGGCTACCAGGTCCAAAACAACCCCAAGCCCTGGAGAGGAACTCCTAGGGCTGAGGCCACGGGAGCATGACTAATGCGGAGCTGAGAAATCCTGGCAGCCTGTGGCAGCACAACTGTAAAGTAATTGTTAATTCTGCTGTTGTTAACAAGAATGCTCCAGTTTCTCTCTCACATGATTCGTCCCGTGTCTCCCGATGACTGCTACAAAACTAACAACCTGCCTCCTCACCGGAGGCAGCTCTCCAGCGCCGGAGACAGACTGTCCCTAAGTCACCTTTCTTTCCCTCCTCCACATTAATACAGTCACCAGCAGAAGGCTGGCTCCTATCCTACAAACACATTTTCAGAAAAAAAAAAAAAATTACATTGCCTTTCTGTCATCTTTGAAAGGAGCAACAAAACCTATTATCCTGATTAGGTTTTACTAGTGAAAAAAGGAGCCATTACAACATCAGCTCATTAGCTGGAAGAACAATCTTCCTATAGAGACAGGTATGTCTTTCTCTTGGTCATCAGTTACTAGAATTTCCTGAAAGATGCTGAAAAAGAATTCTTGTTTAACATCTTAACCCCAGTTTATTTTTACCCTTGGGTTTGAATTCCAAAAACTAGCTGCTAATGCCTCAGCATTACTGCACGTTTGCAGCCGCTGTCTGGAAAGCTGCCTGCCTCTCGCACTGCGTTACAATGCCTTTCACAAATAAAAAGAATGCAGGACTCGTTTTCAGTACTCAGAGACTCTCTTGAAATGTCGACAAAAAAGGATTCTTAAGAAACATCACCACCCCCTTAAAGGTATGGTACCGACACCAAAATAAACAGGATTTGTTTCAAATTTGTTTCCTCAAGACGAGTAGTTAGTTACTCATCATTGGTGCATTCTTGTGAAAAAGTTGCAAAAAGCTTGCCAAGATTGCATGCTGTCAAGTAAAAAAAGGTAAAATATTGTATTCGCTAACGTCTTTTCTTATTCCATTTGTGTCAGAATTTGAACTTTTTAAAAGTGTTGAACAATTAAAAAAAAAAAAGACAAACCCCAGATGTAGATTCCATTTCTAAAATTGACTAAGAGTGCCCACAGGAATGCATTAGGTTCAGCCACCTCTCTGAAAGCCGTGTTATCTTCAGGAAAATGCATTACAAGATTGGCTTTTAAGTAAATCATTTGGAGCCAGCAGTTGCCCCGGCAAGCAAAGCATTGGTATCAGTGAGCAGGCATCCAGGATGGGCCAAACTCTGACCTCAGCGCTCGCCATCTCCCGGTAACTCACTGTCGTTGGAGCCACTCTTGGACAAACCACTTCGCAGAGCCCTGCTGTGGAACTGCACCAGGGAATTGTTTAAAATAAGATAAAAAGGGGGCAAAGGAGAAGTTTTAAACAAGACCAAATCCTCTCCCCAGCTCACCGTGATTCCGCTATCAAGTGGGCCAACACCCGAGGCGGGGGAACATCACCGCTCGGGGGCAGGAGGAAGCACCTGGGCACAGAACCTCCTTCACAGCAGTACAGAGACAGGCTCCCTGTACCACCAAACCTGCCCCCTCCGCTAGCGCGACCTCCTAGGTAGGATTTCTAGCGTTGGCTTATGAGGCTCCCTACTAAAGCAAGTAAGATGCTGCCAGGGCAGAAAAGTCTCATGCGTGAGCCCTCTAAGGGCAATCGCACACCAGCTTTGTGCCTGCGTCGCAGAGCGCCAACTGAAGGCAGTGAAGAGGCATTCACACACTACTTTGGAAATCAGTGAGTTGTAATTAGTAATCAACATTAAAAATGTATCACTGGTATATACATTTTGCATTTCGAAGTATGCTTGTCTTAGTAACAAACCCAGGTAGTTGATGTAAAAGCGATCAGGGTCTCAGACTCCAATTTGGCCCTACTCCCATCAAGGCACTTTGCTATTAATTTCAGCGGGGCAGAAAAATCCTTGCATAGTTAAGGCTCTGGCACAAAACAAAACTCCTGCTGCTTCTTTGAACAGTAGCTGCCCTGCATCGTGTTATCTCCCTAAGCAGCCATCCCGCTTTAGCTTCCTCAGAGGTCAGCTATTCACCTCTGCTAAGTACATCTGGTGTAGAAAGAAAATTCCTTAATCCTATTTTGTGTGCTTGTTTTCATATGCACAGCCACAACTCTCCCACATCGAGCCCCAGCCATACAAGAAGAACCCTTGTTTGCCGCTACTGCTGTCTCTGCTGTACAGCAGACATGTTCCCAAGGAGACCTTCGCTGTGGCTGGCTCTTAATTCTTGTGTGCTATGGCAGAGGTACATAAAATTAACGGAAATCATGACTTAAAATGCAAAGCAAGAATCTGCATGGATTTGCATGTCTACTAAATGATTTCAGGACTTCAATTACTACCCAAGTTCACAGCCTCTGAGAAATACAGGAATGAAGAATATGATAAAAAATTGGCTAAAATGATGTGCCTGTGCATTTACTCAAGGAGTTTATTTCACTTTGGTATATTTACTTAAGCCTCCCAGACAAGAATTCCCTCAAAGCTTATCACAGGATGGAAGTTTCCTTCTTGCATTTGGGCTCACCTGCCCCTCCACAGAACGGTCTTCCCGCAGTCCTACCACATGCTTACAAAAACTGATCTCTACTTTTAGCTCCTTTTAAATTAGGCTTAGCTTTCTGGAAGGAAAAGAAGAGAAAGAAGAGGCAGCACCATGACGCTTCCATGCTGTCCATAAGCAACCGTTAAGAGGAAAGAAAAAACAAACAACCAAAAGCCCACCCATGGAGTGAGATATGAGACCACAGGTATTTACAGCTGCACCACCTGGTTTTGTGCTCCACAACGCTGCTTTGGTGAGCGTGGGGCTAGGCAGGCCTAGGCTCGTCTGCCTGCCAAGTTCAAATCTGTTTTCCTTTGGAAAAACTTATCCCTGGTAAAACTGGCTGGCCGGAGGGGCTGTTGTAAATAGGAGGCAGAGATATTTAGGTCACTCAGGAAAAAAAAAGCAAAACCATAGCTCCTACTCCAGCACGTTCACCGATTCTCACAACTGTCAAGTTGAAGCAAGTTCAGCTCCCATTCAACTATACGCTTGTGTTGAAGAGGCTTCGCCTGCACCTCCCTTACATAGGCTTACAGAATAGTGACCGCATTAAATACTTGGGCACATTTCTTCCCTTAGATTAAAGGAAAAAGTTGCTTTAAAAGTTACGTTTTATCAAAGTTTCTTTGATAGAAGAAGGTGAGTTTGCTACACCTGAGAATGACGTGAAGCAATCCAATCAAAAGGTATTTATCACAGCACCAATCTTCACTGACCAGTGAGTTTTTCAATACACAAGAAGAACAGTTCTGGATTGATTTTGTTTCTGTACAGAAGAAATCCCCAAGCCCTGCTTTCTTGAATGACATCCTTCATTTCTTGTTGGACAGAGTACTGAAACATAAAATTGAATGCTATATTCAACAGAATATTTAGTAAAAGGGAGTAAAAAGTTTAATACTTTTTTAAAAAGCAACATAAAAAAGTGCATTAGGAGTAAAATCCAGGTCCTTCCAGTCATTTAGTCTGCAATAACACTTATTCATTTTCTCCTGTAACAAAGAGGTGCACATTTTTCGTTGACTGCAGCATTTGAGCTGTGCGATCTATGCCAACCACTGCAGCCAATTTCTGAGCATCATACTTGGAATAAAGCACAGTACAGGTCCAAGTAGCATCCACCCCGTTGTCTGTGGCCTTCATCATATTACAGATCTCACTGTAGAAGTGGGAGTAGGTTGGTAACTCATAGAAAATGAGGTTCCTAATGCCTTTTATCGTATACCTGTAGTAGGAAAAAACCAAAAAAGTAACTTAGTTGGCAATTTTTACAAAGTGTGAACGTCAAAACATCAATCCTATTTCAGTTCTTCTAATTTTCCTCAATTTCAATGCACATCAGTTGCATCTCAACTCTACAAACCCAGTGTCGTGAAGACTAAACACAGATGTGGAATTAAGGGCAGGGGGGAGGGCTGGTCTAATGCTGCCAGGCACTGTGACTTCCTCCAAAGTACAGACTACCACCAAATTCTGCAGCATTCGGCCTCTTTGGCTTGGATTTTAAGACAGGGAAGCTTGATCAGGCTGAGCCTTATGAAACTTTTCATATTTGCCAAAACACCTTCTGCTAATAGAAAAAACTGTTCCATTAGGAACTTCTAAACGGCTCCAGTCAGGACGTTGCAAATTTTCCAGGTGGCCTCAGCTTGCTGTATAGCATTATTGAACCAATTACGTACCCTTTTCCAGAATTTTATGCAATTATTGTGGCACAGATGAACACAAATAAAAGGCACAATGAATCCCATTTTGCAGGCTATATCATCCTGTCCTGACATCAGTGGAACTTGGCAGCACTTACCTTCCTGAATAAAAACCTGTGCATACCAAAGTATTAGAGTCTCTGCAAAGGACTGCTGACAAAATGCAAAAATTTTAAAGCAAACTGAAAAGCTCTTACTTCAGTCAAAGAAGTCCTCAGAGAGATCCAACAGATTCAAAAAGCAATATAACCCATCTATGATTAAGGTCAGACTCTACTTCCAAAACAGCACACATGCAACTCAAAGGAAAACTCAGTCCACAATTCACCTTTTGTAAAAGTGGAAGCGCTCAGTGAACAGTAAAAACTGCTTCTCTCCCTTGAGAAAGAACCGTCTTGCTCTGCAGACGCCAGCCTTTTTAGTGTATTCACAAATGTGAGTAAAATTCAGGTCCTCTTTCTTGAAGTAATTTCGAAGACGCACGTAGTCAAAATATGATGGAACATAAATGAGCGTGTGTGACATGATGGCATCGCGGTACTCAGGCAAAACTTTGTCGATGAAAAACTGAAACCTGAGTTAAGAAAACAAATATGTTTTAACCAGAGTTAACATTTAGCTTTCCAGCACTGATATGACCTCAAACAGGAACATCATCAGACACAAGAGACTACAGAAGATTTTGACTACATTTTTCCTTCTTTAACTTCATAGGATTTCTACATGTGTAGAAGATAAAAGGCAAAGGCTTTATCAGTACTACACAGTTACGGTAGAGACTGGTATTCCTTTCCCAGACTTTATTCTCCAGTGCCTTTGGCAAGGAGGAGTTCAGTATTCCCCTCCACCTGTGCAGAGCCTAGCCTGCATCTGAAGACTAATGAAGGTGTACTTCTGTGCTGAAATCACATTGTGTTCCGCAGGAAACAGTACCTCAACTAAATCCCAAATTGCAGTCATCAGGGCATAGCAAAATAGTCTGGAACACAGAGTACCTTGTATCTATTACAGACGTTAAATTTTCAGCTTCTAGCCTCCGAAAAACATGAGGAAGCTGGACCACAACGTGGCTAATGGAGCCGCTCAGCGGTACGTTGCGGACGGCCACCTGTGAGAAGAAAGTAGGACGTTTAGGGAAGCAGCATTTCAAAGGCAGCCACACTCCAGCCAGCCTTCTGCTCGTAACTCACATCTGCAAGCAGTGCACAAGGCTGTTTTTAAGAAAGCTCCAATACAAAACCACGTTCATGTATACACACACCAGATCTGTTAACTATACGTGACCACTGCTTATGCTCTGACTTCCATATACTTGAGATCGACAACCAAGGTTTTTACTTTTCCTGTTTCTTTCAAAGTAATAGCAGTTTGTGCTTCTTATACGGGGGGGGGGGGGGGAAGGAAGCAGGCGAACCCTCCATTTAACAACAAAATAAATAAATAAGATAACTTGTGTTGTCAAATTAAGAAAAAACAAAATCTGGTTTCTGACATGAAACAGCTACCCATGAAAGAAAAGGATCAAATAAGTATCACTGCAAGAAGAGTAGTTCTTCATGCCTTTGGCACAGCATTAGAAATTGTCATGCAGTGTCACGGAGATTCAGACTGAAATACTTGGGTCATGGAAACGACGGGCACACAGTCAGTCTTTCTACAATTGAGTTACGGAATTTCTTCCACATGTTGGGTCTTCTGTTCCTCTCCCCCTCCTTATGCCAGCATTTAAAAGAAGGCTTTCAGCTCATCTGTGAACTCACCTGCCCCACGTAATTGAAGCAGTGTTTGTTGAAGACAGAGTTAATCTGGGGATCCTGAAGAGCGCTGAACAGCAGCGTCTGGCGGTAGTACTTGGACCAGTTATTGAGATTCAGCACTCGCACTCGGGAAAAGTCTACCCCGTGGGAATCCAGAGGCAGCAGGTTAATGTGCTTCATCAGGTGCTACACAGAGAGAGGAAACACATCGCTACCGACTGACATCCCTGCACCCAGGCTGCAAGAGCCTTAACTGCCGTGAAGAAGTGGGCAGGGACGAGCAAGACAGCACAGAATATAAAACAGTAGTGATCTCCCAAGGCACGGCTGTCTGGAATTTATTGACCACAGCAAGAGTAATTTACTTGATTTCCCGCCACAGAACTGAAAGCTATCATCTCTTTAGTCATCAGTAACAGTAACATTTGCTTCCAATTCTCTCCCGGGGCAAGTATAATGGATTTGTTTGTTTGTATTAAAGTCAGTGGATGGGCCCAAGGTTTCTGAGCTAAAAGCTCAGTGCAGTTTCCCGTTGCATTCAGGGAGAGTTTGGGTGCAAGTGAAGAAATTCACTTCATTCTGGCCTCACTGAATGATGCCTAGGAGTGGCATCGCTGCCGCCGCATGGCAGGCAGTCGCACCCAAAGGAAAAAGCAGGAAACAGGCTCCAGGACTCATTCCTTGGATATCATGTGGGCTGACGTGCCTCTCTGGGACTCCCCAGGAAACAAGACACGTTCTGGGTTCATTCAAGATGTGCAGTAGCATGATGCTGTCCAAATGCACAGCCCAGGTACCTCAAAGGTGTTTCTATGTAGAAAAAAACCCAACCTTTCAACGCTGAAAACTTTTATTAACCAAAAGCCAAAAAGCATGGGTACTACTGCATTCTAGCCACAATCCCAGAGCAGTATTTTCATTACACCTACAGGGAAATTTTCATACTGTTTAGCTTCAGACGTGACTAATGCTTGGTATCTCTACAGTCAGTGGAGACAAGCACCAGCTCCTGTTGCTTTCTGGAGGAACCTGAATTAGGTTGTACGGATTCCTCACACGGCTGCATCTGACTGAGACACTGGGCAGTCAGACAGCTGGCATATTTTCTCCCAGATGTGATTAAAGGCATCATCATTATCTCACCCTGCAAGATAATTAAAACTGTCCAAAAAACTCTCTGATGAAATACACCATTAAAGCACCAAATACTAAGATTTATAGAGAACAGGTGCTGAATACTACCAAAATCTGAAGAAAGAATATTCGTAGTGCAAGAAAAATATCAGGGTGGAGGGAAAAAAAAGGAACAAGCATACATGTCTGGAATCAAGTCAGTAAAAAAAATAGCAATACTGTTCACCGCCAAAACTAAGTTATATCAGACTAACGAGACACATTACCACACAAGAATGAATACATATGGAAAACGCACCAGAACATGTTCCCAATTCTGCATCAGGTAAATATCTGCTTGATCAATTATGAGAATTTCTATTGATGACAGAAAATCAAAATCTCTCTTCTTCTCCCCCTCTGCGCCAATAATAGTCCTCATACCCAGGGGAGAGGCAATGATGATATCCGATGAGTAAAATGGTGCATATAGTCTCATACTCTTTTGAAGAATCGCAACCCCTGTCCGACAACAAGCAACAGCAATTTCTTAGTTAAGGTGAATTATCAACCACTTTCTTCCAGCAGGCTCTGTAATAGCACCTCCCTACATTTCCCCTCCCTTAACACGTACTAATGATTATAGCTGGACAAAACCAATCTGTCTGAAACTCTTCTTTCCCTGAAAAGTGCTTACCCACCCCACCCCCATTTGACAAGCGTTTGGCAGATTTTCATGAAGTTTGGCAAACTCTTTCGGTAGTACTTTTTTCCAGATTTTTCATAGCCTGGACAACATTTTTTAACTGAAACACATTTTTTGTGATTTTCTGCTAAAAAGGGGAATGAGGGGGCTAAAGAACTTAAGAAAAAAAAGAAAGCAGAAATGATTAACTATTCCTTTCTCCCTAAATCCTAGACTTTCATCTCTGCCATTAGGTACTATAGTAACCGTTACCTTCATCTGTCATGAAAGATTCAATGTGGACCTCTTGACTATAAACTGCCTTTATTCACAGGGCCACAAGAGTTGCTACTAAAACACAAAGGAAAAGGTTCTTCGTGAAAGGTTCTTCAAGACTGAAAGCATCACCAGTCTTGCACCTTCCCTGGCATTGCTTCTCACACCGCATGTTGCAGTGCACATGCCGAACTAGCTTATGCATCACCTCTCGTGTTAAAGAAAGGAAAAGGAAGGAATCAAAGGGGTTTGTTACCTGTGTCATCACTGCATGGCAACATTGCTAGGACCCACAGTTTTCTGATCTTAAAAATGCAGGTAGTCCAGACCATATTCAAACCACCCACTACAGTCTGCCCAGCAAAGGCGTCCCTTCAGCTCCTCTCCCTCTCCGTGCGAAGCCAGCTACCACGGGCACAGCTGAAGGCACGTGCAAGAATTTCACACAGACAGCAGTAGGGACCCCTCCCGCTATCTATTTTAACCCAATGATAAAAATGGAAAAGAAAAGAAAGGCACAATTGGTTGAATTTCCAGGAAGAAGATATCACTTGTCACAGCATATACACGGTTTAACAACATCAAGTCTTTTTTCTGTTTAAAAATGTGAAAGGGTGGTTTTAGTAAGGCATGACAAATGTGCTTTAAATTAGATCTTTGTGCAGAAGTAACAGGGTGTGAGGCACAGTAAGAAAGAGTAATTATTCTGCTTCTATGATTTGCTTCTGCAAGTAACAGCACTGAAAGTTTCTTCAAGCATTTCTTCACACCTAGTAAGTGGATCAAGCAGACTGTGGTGTGGGAGAGGACCGAAAGGAAAATCAGTACGCTACTGAAAGAAAGATGCTCTCAGCCAGAGATACACTCATTGGGGAAGGAAGAAAGACTGAGTGGGACCTGCTCGCATCTTCCACTGTATCATTAAATCTCTTGGGATGCCAATTTATCTTTCAAGGGGAAATAATTTCAAAAGCCTCTGATCTGTTAAGTTAAGTTAGAAAAACTGCCTACTCATCGTGGCAGCTCCAGGAACCAAGCCACTAGCTAATTCTCTGCATACTGAGTTACTAAAACAGCATGAGATTACAAGATTATGAAACAGTCTCAAATTTGCTGCTTGTCCAACAGTTCTACTTGCTGGCTACCCCTCTGCTTTCATAAAAACCGTGGGCAGCACAGTAGAGAACTGCTTTAATTTTGTTCCAATCATTACTGCTTACAAGAGACATTGTGAATAGGCTGATTAAATCCAAAAGATTTTTTTTTTAATAACATGAAAGACTTCGCTGCATAATCAAGGCTATCCTCTTTAAAATGAGGTGTGGGCAGTCCTGCTACAATAAAGCAATCATTGCATTTTAAGTGATTCTGAACTTGATGTGAAAATCATTACTTCTGTATTTTCTCTTCTTTTTTAAGTTCTGGCAAGGCAAGAAAGATTTTCAGAAAAATCCAAGTTGCCAGTGCAAAAACAGCATGAATACCACAGAGCCTAGGGTCTCACCAGAACTTCCAGCCCTGATAGCTGCTAGACATTTAGGAAGAACTTGTTACTTCTCAGTTCTTTATAAGCTAAAAATCATCTGTTCGGTAGGTCATTACCAATTCTGAAGTGATCATCAATGTTGCCAGCAAAGACGGCTTCATAATCTTCAGGTCTTTTCAGGTTGGGGGGCTTCTCTTCTGGGTCAGAGCCAAACTCCCCTTTGAAGCGCTTTTTATTACTTACATCTATTTTTCTTTTGTCATTCACTTCAAGAAGACTGATGAAGATATGCACAATTCGCAAAGCACATTCCCTGAAGGGCACTATCATCAGTACCTGCGTAGATCAACAGTTACAACAGAAGAACCCATAAAATATGAACACTCACAGTTAACTGTACGTTAAGTAATTTTTTTGACTTAGATCTGTCCCCATGGGGCATGCCAACAATCAAAACAAAACAATTCTGACATGCAGCAAGGAGAGAGGATGCGCTGGGACACGGTGTCCTTGTGAACAGGTACTGGCCAGCAGCTCAGGCTGGTTCCCCATCTCACACCCAGGGTACCATTACAGGGGAACTGAAAACTAAGCACGTTCTCCTGTTCTCCCCACCCCCAAGCAAGCAAAAACCATAAATACCTAACTGAAATATAAATACCTAACTGAAATATAAATACCTAACTGAAATATAAATACCTAACTGAAACCAAAGGCATTTGCCAGAGACGTGCAGCAACCACTGAAACCCAACTTTGAAACGGTTCAACAGGTAGTTGGCACCAGCAGTGACAGGCTAGCCCTAGTTGAATTCACCTGGTCATCAGCTAGAGGATGCTGTGAATCCAGGGAGCCTTGGTTTGAGACCTGCTCCACCAACTATGATAGGTAGCCTTGACGATGGGACTGGGATTCCCTGAGGTCTCCCAGGTACCGAAAGACCCTTCCACGCAGGCAAATCCTTACAAGTGCATAAGGACAAAAAAATCTTCTGGGACACGCCGCATTGGGTGGCAGCCTACACTACCTGCACTAACGCTGAAGATCAATGTGGAGGCACCTTTCTGTACTGGAAGACTTAGAAATGGAAGCAGGAAAAGGTCACATATCAGTCTGTAGCAATAGGGGGACAAAGAAAAAGAGAAGTCAAACTCATGGCTCAGCACAGAAACAGGCTGACTGACAACCCTGCGCTCACTGCTTCTCACAGGGTATTTGCCCCGGCCACGGCAGACAACTTCCACGCACGATAAAGGGATGTGGAAAGGCACAGGCCCAGGAACACGTCACCTGAGAGGGCAGCAACAGAAATACTTCTGGATAACCTACCAGGATGTTTATACGGCCTGACCAGACAGCCAGGGTGGGGAGGGGGAATCACATTAACGAAGCTCTCTTACCTTAGGTCTAGTGAGCCCCTGATCCCTGTAGTCATCGTTGTCAGTCCCTGGCTTTTGGTCTCTTCGTTTGGCATTGTTGCTGAGCACCTGGGCATTTGCCTTCAGAACATGGTTCAAGGCATGCAAGCAGTAAGCATGCCGGATTTCTTCTCCATTTGTTAAAGCATTTCTTTCTGGATAGAACAAGTCCCGGTATGTATTCATGATACAAAAGAGCTCTCTTTGTAATGGGGTAAAAGAGGGATTGCTTGGTTTGTTCACCGAGGACAGAAATTGTTTATTCACTTTTGGCCAAGTGGATTCTAAAGGCTTGTGAAGATAAAGCTGTTTCACATCAACTTCTTTGTCTGCTTTCAAAGTTTTATGTTTCTCCAAAGTGGAAGAAAAAGTTAGTTGGCCCAGCCTTGGCCACTGAAAAAAAAAACAACCAAACAAAAAAAGAGGAGTCATATGTACCAAACTTAGTACACTTAAAAGCACACCACCACAGCTGGTAGTTTAATCAAGTTCATGAAATTTCAGAAATATCTTTTCGTAATACAAGTTGAAACCTTTTTTTCCAATATGCAATCTCTTCCTTAGAGTCTACCAGGGTAAATAACAATAAACTTGAGCTAAGTAGATCCGAATGTATTTTGCAGTGATGTGTCTATAACTGCCCTCATTTTACAGATGAGAAAACCGAGGAAGAGGAAGGATGTCATTTCTGCCTAACCCATCCAGCAAATCAGTGGCAGAAACCAGGGACAAGATGAGAACCCTGGAGTCTGACTACGCTTATAGATCAGCCGCGCTGAGGTATGTACTTTGTTTAAAGATGAAAACAAAACCCCATTAGGGACTAAACCCAGAAGCTGTGAATCAGTTGCTAAAAGCAATCTCGTTGGGAGTCTGTCTGATTTTGAGGGCAAAAGCTATCAGTGTAGTAGGGGAAAACTCTAAACTTTAAGCCTTGTGCTACGCAAGTTGTCCCTATCTATCTCCGTAAAGTAGCTACACCAAGTTAAGCAAAGATATATCATGCCTTGCTTCAGGTGGCACTGGTATTTTTGGCTACCATTTTCAAAAAAGAAAAAATAAAATAAAATTTAAAAATCACAGCTTTCTCTCTGACTGACTAACCATTGGGTATCTTCCAATAAATGTCACCCAGCATATGGCTGACCAGAATGCAAGGCAACCCTCCAAAACAAAATCAGATGTGAAAAAGTTAGGAAGCAAAGGTTTGTCTAAAAATGAATATTCTGAAAACCAATATTCTCTCTCAAGCAATCGGGTGGTTTTCTGGTACTGTGATTTACCTACTATTTCCAGTATTAACAATATAAGTATTAAATTCCCCTTTACTGGCTTGTAAACGTGTACAGGGATACAGCCACCTTGAAGCAAGAACGTGAAGGTACATCACAAGTACTTTTAAGACTGTACATGCTCACCTCACAAGTTCAGTTGCAGAGCACATCCCTGGCATTGTGCTGTTACCACTCAGAAACCAGTCCTGTTTCTACCCAGTATCAAGAGTACTAAACCTGTGGTTTTGGGACTACAGATCAAACTCTAAAGCTATGTTTTTCAGATGGGTCGCCATATGCCTACTTAACAGCAGACTTTAGATTTCAACTCTCGCTCAGCACTAAGTGAAGAAGAAAACACTTCAGCAACAACACAGTGACAAAATCTTCACAATTCCAGTGCCAACAGCTAATAATAACAATTATGAATCTACTTCACTTGTATAAAAAAAAGAGTTGTTTTAATCCAGGCATCTTTAGGAACTCTGGATGGCTACAGAACACTGTTACCTTGCTTTGACTTGAAGTTTTAGGAAGCGTAGACATTTTTTCTACTTCTTTTTCTTCAAGTTCTTTGTCCATGTGCTGTTTAAATGGATCTATTTATAATAAAAACAAAAACAAAAAAAAAATCCTGAGAACTTATTGTAGCTAATACTGGAATCTAGTTTCAGAATGGATTTGCAAATGACACCAACAGTTTCCATGCTGGCCAACACCACAGTTAAAACTAGTTATTTCAAAGCACTTGGAGATGAGAGAAAAGATGTCAAATTCTCTCTACAAGAACAGAGAGAACAGATTTGACAGATTGCTTTAAAAAAAGAAAAAGAAGCACTTATGGAAGTACTAGAACTTTCAATCACAAAACAAATGTTGGACAGAAAAGCAGTATGTAGTAGAAAACATTATGGCAATTTTCCGCCTTAAACTCTGACACATCCACCCCTCGCAGATGAAATAGGCTGTCAGTAATAAAGACCCAGGTGAACTTACTGCCCTTCTTAATTTATAAACAGCTCTGCCAAGGGCTTTGCATCTTTGGCCAGTGATATGAATACAGTTTGTGATAAAGCAGAGAAAGATTAGGCGGGTTTTGGGGAAGGCAGGCAAAAATTGCCTGAAGTGAGCAAAAGTCTGACTTATCTAATCAGCATTTCTTTTTGGAAAGGAAAGGAGAGGCAAGAAATTGTAAAATCATATTATATTCAAAAACACTGGCATGCACAAGTCGCATGCAAAGCTTATTTTGAAAACCAAGCTCTGTACATTGCTTGCAGCACAGCAGCACTCACTGCATAAAGAAAACTAATTAGAGAACACTAGTGCTTGCCAAAGGATATCCAGCCCACATACAAGTTATCCAGGCAAAAGTCAAGACATTTGCTAATTATGACACTGTTGAGAATATCTTCCCAGCAACGCAAATGAACAGGGTATCATTTAGCTGTCTTCAGTTGCGTTTTACTGATTCCAGTGTTTGTCAGATAAAGTAGAGGGAATAAGGTGAAGCATTTTCAGGAATTCTAGTGACCCCAGGACCGGAGTAGAAATCCATCCCCTTTCTGCTATCTTAGGTGACTAATTTTCTGTAATAGCTTATGAAGCCACTTCCAAGCTATAGGAACCCACTGAAAAGTAGTGCATCATTTATAGGTTGAACAAAGCTGTTGGGATACTTAGCATGCAGTTGGAGAGCTACGGTTCTCATTAAAATGCAATGCCAACAGCCTAAGCAATAGTCTCATGGTAACAAGAATGAGCTGTTTTTTCTATCACATGGCCCTTTGATGCTTCCACACATTTCACGTATCAACTAGGCTGCCTCCCAGATCTAATGTCAGCTGCTGCTCCAAGATGACAAGCCAGCATCACTAGGGATGCTACAAACATATTTCTCTCTCTCAAACTATGCCATCTGATATTAAAACCGCAGAGCATGAAATACGAATAGAAGCTCTGCAAGTGCCAGTGTGTGGCATATCACTGAACGATCACACCCCCGTGCGCACAGTTATTTGTATCACACATGGTGGGACGACTCCAACACCGAAGCTCGGATTGCACCCATCAGCGCGCTGCGGCGTTGAGATTCTGGGCTACACCCTTGAAAGGTACCATACAGATGCTCCGCTGACGCCTCATGCCTTCCTGATCCTGCTGTAGTCAGACTCCTCTGCACAACCTTCAGAACCTTCAGAGCGCCCTGAGCATTTGTCCCAATTACTGTGGCTGCCCCAAGCTTCCCAGAATCTCACCTCTAACTCCCCCAAGTTGTGACGGATGCCCTCACAGGTCAGCTTTGTGATTACCTCCTGTGCTGTCTGGGCCAAGCCTATCTTCCACAGTCAAGTGCAGGCTTGCAGGGCCCTTCACATTACGCTAGCTTTTTAAACTACTATTGAAGCAACAGAACAAGATAACCCGCTCCACGCACATTTCTAGTTCCTGATATTTCAAGCTTTATCGGTCGTAACAGAAACTACGCACAAATCCCAGTGCACAGGGGCTACAGCAAACAAACGGTTCAGCTCCACGTCTGCATTAGCGTTAAGCGTCCCTTATGTAACCAGCTCACATGTGGGCAATACAATGAATAATGTAGTGGAAGAACTCAGAAGCTATATAGCGTATCATTAGGGCGTTTGATAATTTACACGTTTATGGATACTCCTCTAGAGGCAGATGACTAAACACAAACATACTGTGTTTTACCTTCTGCAAAGGCTTGTGAAGAATTGCTGTCTTTCTTATCTGCGTTGCAATCTCCACTCTCCTCTTCCATGAAATTGGTTTCCAAGCTAAATTCAGATTCATGTTTCACATCAGTAAACTCCTCAATTACTCCATGACTTGGGTCACAAGAGGCATCTGCGCCATCAGCCTGCTCCTGGCCAAGCGTCTGCTCTGCTGTGTCTGTAACTTGTTAGAGAGAGAAATGGGTTATATTCTCCTGGAAAAGTTACTGTCTATAGCTACCTCTTGCTGCCTAGGTTGTTCCCTTTGAGTTACTGATTCTTTTTCTTTCAATACTCTATCCAAAAAGATAAAAGTGGGCTTTGTATTCTACAGTAAAGACGACTTTTGGCTTGCATGCCAAATGTTACATACCATACAATGTATGTTTCCCCAGAGAAAATTAAAGAAATAACCTATCCAGGGAATGTAAGTTTTAGTTTCCAAAGGCCCCAAATAACTGAAAATAATAAAAAGTTGACTCCTCTCTCCCAGAGTTTCTCTGCAGACTTCATGAATGAGGATGCCTCGTCATAAGGGAGAGGAGGTTTCCTTCCAATTTACATATTCTTTCCTCTGCTAACGAGGCAAACCTTCCCCTCCTCTCGGTGGCAGCAGCCAAGCCAGATGCTGCGTGAGAGAACAGCTTGCGTCTCCCATGAGTGGGTGAGAACCCCTGGTATGCTGCTCCATGTGGATTTCCTCTGTGCTGCCGCACAAACAACATCTGAGGAAGCAGCAGCGGGCTGTCTGCCGGAAAATGAGCACAGCTACCCTCTCCCCTGCTAAATCCTTCAGCAGCTGCTGCTCCCACCCACATGGAGGCAATGGAGCAACAGAGTGTCCAAGCCAAAAGAGCACCCAGCCAACAAGCCAGTCTACACCAGGATCCTGACTAAAAATACACGTTATTTGAACTTTCTAACTGAAACTACATTTACCAAAGCATGGGAGAAGACAAACTACCTTCTTCCTGGTCTGGTACATCATTCTTATCTTCTTCACCTCCATCTGCTTCTCCGGTCTCCTGGTACCCTTCGCTGTCTGTTTCTGTCTCGCTCTCCCCAGCTTCTTCTGATTCACTTTCATCTTCCTCTTCCTCACTCTCAGACTCAGGAGAGGTCTTCAAGGTAGCCAGGAGCTTATGATACACAGAGATCTGTTCCACTTCAGTCTCTGAATCGCTTTCTGCGCTCGATTTATCAGAATTCTCAGACTGGAAGGGAAAACAGGACTGTTACAGCAACAACAGTAACACTCTATTAGGCAGCAGGCAAATACCCTCGCTCCTAGTTCCCATGTTACGTTTTCCCTCTCCCATCCCACCCTTACGTAGATGCAATGGAATTTTTCAAAAATCACCATGTTACGCAAATAGTTATGCTGGACACCTCCATTTAGATTTTGAAAGCATCCTTGGTAGACTTAGGCTGAAGTGCCTCGTTCTGCACTGATTTGACTTAGAACATCACAAAATTTGGTTCTTTCAGTCTCAGCTGAGTGAGGACATTTGATCTCCACAGACAAGGCATTTACTGAACTGGCACTGGATTTTCTTAAGAAAACCACACACAGAGCAAAAATTGTAGAAGGGCACACATACAAGGGACAGAGCACACTGAAAACACTTCTGGCTTTCAAGAAGGTGAGTGAAATAGCTGTCAGTTGACAACAGTCCACCAGGGAGTCGGTCAGGTTTGGCTCAGCTGAGCCAAAGCTCTAAGCTTCAAACAAGCCAGACTCGGAGCCAGTTCTGTCCCAGGCACCAACGACAGTGTGCCAGGTTATAGCCAAAATCATAGTGAAACCAGGAGTATAAGCACAGCAGCATTTAATTCTTTTTTAGCTCCTTTCAGCCCAAAGAGGAAAACTCAGTAAATATGATATTTATGCACAGATGCTAAAAGAAAGAAATGAACCAGAATAATTAATTTTTCCACACTGAAACTTTTAAGTCCTTCATTAATCTGATGATAAAGGAGGTTAACAAATCCTGACTGAAGAAAAAGTAAAGCACTGGCAACCTGAAGAAGAGGAATGAGCATTAACGCATTTCTTCGTTCAACAGAGAACAAAACATCTCCTAACTCGTGCAATACTAAATTTATTAACATTATTAAAACAAGTTAAAGCATGATTTACTTTTCACTGTGACTAAGTAATATGCAAAAAAATCAAGAAGAGCTATGTTATTTCCTGCTGCTTCTGCCCTCTCATGGTACTACAGTTTTGAGTTAGACACTGTAGAGAACAACTCAGAGCCACACAAAAATCACATTCATTTTTTTCTCCTAAACGGAGGTTTTCTAAAGGGAACAAATTAATCAGCCTGAGTAACTTGGTAATGCGAAATGCTGAGTGTTTCACTTCACTGAACTACATAAAAATGAAGGTAAGGAAGAAATAAAAGTATATTACCAGTTCACAGATTTGAGTTGCTTCTGGTCTTCCAGAAACCCTGAAAAGAAAGCACGGAAATACCTTACTCTGTCAATGATGTTACACACAGGATGAAAGAGACGAGGGGGAGAAGGAATCGATGAGTTACACAAGTCTTAGAGAAGTTAAAAGAAAGCTTAAAACCAAAGCATCACAGAATTCTCCCTAAGAAAACAGACTTGGCACTTACCCTGAGAGGTTACCCTCTCAGGCAATGCTACACTCCATATGTGAAGCCTGAGCTGCGCTCAAGCATTATAACTAATCAAGAAGTGAAACGTTTTAAAGCAGAATCTGGCTTTAACCAGAAAACAAGGTGTTATCAGGAATCTAACTACAAGGGTAGTTTGTACAACAAAGCTAACCAGAGCAAGAGCCTACCTCTAGCACTAAATATTGATCTATGAAGTGGGGAAAAGACACGTTACTGCGGGAAAACCAGCATTAATTAACCAGTATCAGGACCGCAATCCTGCAAACAAGACACTGTACAAGCTGGGCTTAAACTAACCTCAACTCTTCCAAAAAGACGCGGAGCCTTGAGTGGGACAGAGCGTCAGCGCACAGGGTGGGACACGGGACGGGGCTCCCCGGCAGGCCAGGCCCTGCCTCCCATCCCGCGCCAGACGCGCCGGGAGGGTTCCGGGGCACGCAGAGGTGACAGAACCTTGGGGCTACCTGCCGGCCCTGACGGCGCGTAACGCTGAGCCGCCTCTCCCTCGCGGGCTCCTGGGGCTTACCGCAGCACCGCACCGCCCAGCAGCGGGGCTACGCAGCTCGCTCCTCCCAGGGTTACCGGGGCTCCAAACGCACGGAACCCTTCCTGACAGACGGGCACCCGGCTGGGGCAGCCGTGGTTCCCGCCACGCGAGACCTGCAGCGCTGCACCTCCGCAGCCCCGGCGAGACCAGGAAGGGGCGCGGAAGGAGCAGCGGGAGAGCCGGAGCCCTGGCGAGCCGGGGAACCGACCCCGTGCCAAACCGGGAGCCGCGCTGACGCTCCTCCGCCTCTCCCGGCAGCCTCCGGCCCGCGGAGGAGGGCTGTACGGCGTTTAGTGCCAACAAACCCGGGCCCGGATTTTCGGCCTTTCCCTCGCCTTTCGAGGTCTCAGGCTCACGGACGGCGGTGCACAACGGCGATGCAGCTCCCCCCGTCCGCAGGGGCCCGGGGAAGGTGTGGGAGGGACCAGCCGCTGCCCAGGCCGCCCTCGGGCTGAGCGGGGCTATTCGGGCCTGGAGCCCCCGGGCAGCCGGTCCCGCGGCTCCCTCGGCCGCCCAGCGCCCCCGGCGCGGTCCCCACGGGAGGAGAGCGGCCCACCCCGCGGGGAAGCCCCGGCCGGCCGAAGGGATCGGGGCTCCCGCCCGGCAGCTCCCGGGGCGGGCAGCCGCTCGAAGCGGCTCCGCTTCGAAGCCGCCCAGCCCGGCACTCACTTGTCATAGAAGGGGTGCTCCTCCCCGAACTCCCGCAGGTGCTGCTTCTGCTTCTTGCTCAGGCTGCGCAGCAGCTCCCGCCCGCCCCGCCGCTTCCCCATGCCGGCCCCGCCGCCCACCCACGTGGGGCGCCCTACCGCGCTTTACGGCACGCTCGTAGCACGCCGCTGTCGCGCTGCCGTACGGCGGGGCCGGGCCGGGCGGGGCTCTGGAGGCCCGGCGCCTGCCGGTGACGGCGGGGAGGGCGTGGCGCCTTCGGCCGTTGGTTTCAGCCGCGCCTGGGGAAGGAGAGGCTGCGGGCGAGCTCCCCGGGCACGAGCCAGCGTTTGGCAGAGGGGGTGGAGGCGTTCCGTGAGGGGAGTAGGGCGGGTGTTCGTGCCCGCGAGCCTCGCCGGGGAAGGCGCAGCCCCGGCAGGGGTTACCTGGCCCGCGTTGGTTTCAGAACAACGTCCCGAAAACGCGCACCGTGACGCAGGCGTGCCTGCAGGCTGCTACGCGTTGCTCTGCAGTCAAACGTCACGTTGACGTTGCGATCACCGAAAGCCGCAGATAACCGTGTTCTCAGCAAACCGGACCTCTTTGCTGCGCCCCTGGGCCACCGTTCCTTTCCTGCCGGGTCCCCGCGCCCGGGTCTCCCCGCGAGGCCCGGGAGCGGCCCCACCGCGGCTCGTGCTCCCCTCGGCCCTCCGTGAATCCCCGCCAGACGAAGGAGCGGCGGTTGTAGTCCCACGCTGTGGGGGTGCGGGTGGGCGCCAGCGAAGTATGGAGCACGGTTGGGGTGGGCAGAAGATACTGTGAAGACCTGCTGCTTTTCCCTTTGCGCTGCGTTCACTGCAACTTGAAGCTATTGCATATTATTAGCATAGCATTTTTCCCATATACATTTGGGGATACGATTAGGCAAGCACAGGGCACCCCCACAAGCCAGGACTCTGCCTGAGCGCTCCCAGCTCTACTCTGGAAATGGTCCTTAAGAGGAAGCTCTGAGCTTTATTCACATGAAGAAAAATTTAATTCTCACAGCATTATAGATAAATGCAACGTTACTTCTGATCTCTAGATACAGAAGCAGTAATAATCTAAATGCAATCCAACCCACCTCAGAGACCGACCCTCTGCACACGAAGGGGAACGCTGCAAACAGCATATTCACGTAGAGACATGCTACAGCATCTTCCCGACCTGAGCTACGATCTGCAGTGCTTTGCTAAAAGCCACACGTTTTCTGGGAAAACCTCTACAATAAGGCTAGAGGAGGAGGAGGAGGAGGAGGAGGCCCAACAGAAGTCCTTAATGTTCAGACTGCTTTAATCTAAAAGGTAACATCAAAAACTCCCACTGAAATCACTAAATTCTGGATCTTCTAACATCTTACTGCTGAATCTTACGTAACGCTGCTGTAAGGGTGAAGTTTAATGCTTTAGCCTGCACAAAGATACACGATTCCCCAGAAACCACCTTACATTATGCCAAATAAGAAACTAAATTAAAACTCAACTCTTTGCTTTAAGGTTCTTTATATTCCTTATATCCCCGTGTTTCTGTATGACCTAGCAGAAACTCCTCTGATCTTGAGTACGGAGTGGCTATAAATGGGGTTATGATGCAGGACTCTGCAGTCTGCTGCTGCTTTCCCTCCTGTAAAGTACGCACAATAGACTCCAGTTTTTCTCCTGGAGAAAAAGAGTACCAAAACTAAGTGAAAGCAAGATAATTCCAAATAGGATGGAGGCACAGAATATTTTGGGGAAAACTCTTCTAGCAGCTGGTGATGTAGCTTCTAGGTAGTTTGCCTTGACTTGAAGGCATCCATGGATTTGGCTGAAGCAAGTAGGCATGTTAACTGCACTTCAGTTACAGAGGAGCCCCCAGGAGCTCCTCTCGCCTGTTGTTAATACCACTGTCTGCCCATTCAATAAAACCAGCAAAGTTGACCGACTTGACAGATAAACCCTTCTGGTGTGGAGGAAGTTGTCTTAATCCAGATCATTCTGCTGGCCTGGTTTACCCCAGCAGACACACGTCAGCGGCAGTCAGCTGTGGCCCAGCAGTAGAAATTCCCTTAGCAGGCTCGGTCAAAGCCAACACATTGTGTAACAACACTGACTAAAACAAACTATTTCCAACTACCATTTTTTTTTGTGGAGTTGACAGCCATGCTCTCTAAGAGGAAAAATTGCCAATCAATCCTACCTCTGTCAGAAGTGTGAAAAAGGAGGCTTATTTGTATGTTGCAATAATTGTTTCTTACTGACTTCTACAACTTGGCATTGGGAGGCAACAGGAAGAGCAGGAGTCTTTGTTCAGAGCTAAACCATGAGGGCTCAGGAGCTTTTTGGGGACTGAGCTTGGGCACAACTGTTAAGGTAGTGAACAACTGGAAGCCTGTGCATTCATATATGTGTTAAAACAAAACCAGGAAATTACAGGAACTTGGTGGTAGTGGCAGTAAGGATATATATATATAGCTTGGATCTAAGTGTTTGTGCACTCTCTCAAAAATTCTGGCTATGATATTTCACACTACTTAGTTGAGTTTCGTTCTGCTTTTTATTGTTGCCTTATGAATTAAAAATGCATTAATCTCGTTCTTTTGTGATACTCTGAATGCCAGCACTTGCTTCTGTGATCATTTATTCACACTTCTTTTGACAATAATGGAGAAGTTTTTCTACCAGTTTACAAGATTTGGGCTTGCAGCTTAATATTTAGTCACCCCATTTTCCTTCATCCTGACTGCAATTTAACCCTTGAAACCAACTATACTGCTGGGACTGCTGCCCCCTTTCTGCTTGACTCCTTCCTCCCTCCTCCCCACACCTTGTATGAGAGGGATCCTGCTTGGGTAGCATTTGGTGTTTAGGATTAAACTGTTTGTGAGCTACTTAAAACATTGTGCTGCCATTCACAAACGTGTCTTAGACGACGTGCTCCCCGGGATATTAACACCTCAGCTTCCCTGTGGTGAGGCACAGGCAGTAAAGCAGCACTGACCTTGATATCCCATGGGACCGGAGAGCCGATAGCCACCCAGTGTGGTATGATAGTTGTTTTCTTAAATAAGATCTCTCTTCCTTAGAGAACACGTAGCAACAACAGCAAAAAAATTTAATGCTTCCAACCTACAGGCCGGATGCAACACATTTTTCGCAAGGCAATCAAGAGGAGGAGGACATAATGGAAATCCTTTCTGTTTGGTATCAGGGGCCATACGACTAACAGCTACAGGTCAGCCTCTGCAATCTGTGTGGAAGCGTTTCTTCCATGTTAGACAACTGCAGGCACACTAACATAGGGGCTTGATAACATACCTGGCAGGCTCGGGCAGTGCTAAGCACCATGACACAGGCTTGTACAGATGGGCCCGCGTTAAGGCAGAGAGCGGGAGCTGCACGGGAAGAATGCCATCCGGGGGCACCGGCAGAGCCACCTCACCGAGCCCATAGCCGTGACCCACGTCCCTCTTGTCAGCGGTGAGAGCTCTACACCAGGCTGGCTGCCACCCGCCGGCGCCTCAGCAGCGGGAGTGCACGTAATCTGGGCAGGCAGCTCAGGCGTCGGGCGCTGACACCCTTTTTCCGGGCTGCTTCCCTTTCCTCGTGGCCGGGGGCAGGCAGGTGGGTGCGCGCAGAGCCCGCCTGGCGCTCTCGAAGTCATCCCCGCAGGAGGGAGCAGCAGGTCAGCAGGCAGAGGGGCCCTCCCCTCTGCCGGTGATGGTGGGGGGAGCGCCCGCCGCCCCCTCTCGGCCCTCGGCAGCCTGGAGCTTTACAGCCTGAAGAAGCAGTGGGGAAAGGAAAACGCAGCAGGGAGTGCTGAACCTGGTTCCCTGGAGGCTCTCGCCACAGCTTTTCCACAATTCTGTTCTAAATTAAACGCAATTGCTAATCACTCCGTTGAATTACAAATTTTAAACCAAGTTGCTAGCTGAACTTGCATTTCTGAAGTGAAATCACATAACTTACACTAGAACTTCTAGTTGCTAGCATGATAACGTATCACCAGCAATGTTCTTTTTACAGATTTCCTATGCACCAGCGTCTTTGATTCAGGCAATAATATTGGAAAGAAAACCACGGCAAAAAGCTTGAATTATTTGTAATCTGTTCTGCTGACCTAATTCTGTCAGCAGGCACGATTAAACTCTGTCAGCAGAAGTCTGCTGCTGCTACCTGTGTATCTTCAGCACTTTTATCTGCATGACATGTTCCAGAGACATATGGTTTATAAAAGCCACTTCCTTTATTTTAGAGAACTCTGCTAATCTAAACATAATGGGTTCTGCGTTGCTAGCTTACTGCCTTCATTCTTTTGTCTCATTTCATTTACCAGTGCAGCAACTCACTTTCATGCTTTTCTTCATCCCTGCTTCTCTACTTCTACTTTTGCCTCTTCCTTCGTGAGGTGCCATTTTTTTCATTTTAGTGTATATTTTTAATTGGAATAAACGTATTGATTATACTCTTTGCCCATCCAAATGCACAAATGAAGAGCTAAACTTGAAATCATTTTGCCATAAGTTACTTAGGCAGTGGAAGTTAACACCATGGACTGTAGCATATAGCTCACAAAGTTGAATGCTGATTTATTTACGCTGTTTTGTGGCATATAATAAAAAGAAAGATGCATAACTCTTAAGATACTGGCTTGAAGCAATGTGAAGGGTAAGAGAGGAGTTCATTTCTTCCTTCATCTCATCCTTGCTTAATCTTCTCTGTTGCCTGTTTCTATACATCACTCCTTTCCTGGTAACAGCTGGCACCTATACAAAGGCAAATACCTTGATGTTGCCTTGATGTGCTACTTGCGTAAGTGTAGAGAATAACAAGAAAGTAAATACCAGTGAAAATCAAAAAGCAGAGCCATGACCAAATACAGTGTTTGGTGGTTGCTGACTTAAAATATAAAATGAAATTTTTATCACAAAAAAAAACCCCAAACTTTCTACTCACAGGCTACTTAACAAAACTAAAAGCTCTCTGCACAAGAACATGAGTACCTCTGGAGTTGGCCAATTCAGCAGGCCAGTTCAGCTGCAGGACTTTCAGGATGTGGCATGATTTTTTTGGTGAAAGAATAATGCTATTATCTTCTAAAAGGTAACACAATCACCCTTTGAAGCTAATTGGAGGTGGTATGCTGACCTATTGAAAGAGCAAAGCATGGCCGTATTTAAGGCAACAGCTTTTTAAAACTTCTTTATCCCTTTTTCTCTAGCATTAGTGATCAACAAAAAGTTATCCAGGCAAATCTTTTTTACTTATGTATGCAAGTGGCTTGTTTGTTTATTCTTAAGCAAAACTAATTTAGCTAAGAACAGAACTGCTGTGTGCTTTTCTATTAAACATCTGTTCTCAAATAGCCATATTGAGCCTAATATTCTTGTTTTCCTGCTGGAAACTAAGTTTAGGAACTGCTTTGCCATTGCTTGCTTTTTTTTTTGTTTTGCCAGTGTGAGCTGTATTTCAAGTGATGGCGTTGAAAATCAAGCTGCAATTCTTTTGACAAGAAAATAGCTGATATGTTTACTGACACTGTAATTCCTTACACTGCGGTTACTATAATGTATTGTTAATGTAAAAAACACTACAATGAATTTAGTATTCTTTAAAGAACTACCAAGCTTACACACTGAAAAAATACGGAATATGGAGAATAGGATAGCATCTCTTAAAATTTTAGTCTGTTTTGGGCAGGGGGGGAAGCATTTTACAAAGATCCAAAGTACACTAACCACATAAGCTGCCTCAATCCATGTGTTGTCTATAGCAACATTAGCTTAAAAACCCCAAACCCACAAACATTTATGTAGAAGCATATATAATACAGTAGATGGCTTAGCTGACAATTTGGTAGACATGTGCATTCCAGCTTATATGCCAGAAATGGAAAATGGAACATGAAAGGAGGGGATGAAGACATAGCCCTAAACCTTCTGTGGACACACAGAAAAATAGATACATTCTTTCCAGTGTTTCAAACTAGTACATCCATGCCCAGTTTGTTGAAAATGGTTTGGAGAGAGCATATAAGGCCAGGTTTTCCAACCCTTGACACCCTGCTTTGGGACACGTTATTAAGTGTTTGAAAGTGAAGTAGAGGTACAGATTTGAATGATATGCTAGAGGAAAGAGGAAAGAAATCTGCATTATGACTTTCTCTGCTTTTGAGTGGGTGCCGATGTTAGGAAAGAATTGGTCAGATGATAACTGATCCTGTTTAAAATATTAGAACTAATTTTTCTGCCAACTAGTTACTGAACTAATCTATTTATAGAACATTGGTTTTATTTTTTATGTTCCCTGTTGAATAATACAGAATGATTGTTTTGGTCTGAAAGTTTCATCACTGCATTTGATTTTTGATGGCAAACTAAACCTTCTGCTCTTTAATTTCTTAGCACCATGACCACCACAGGGTAAAGGGGCTCTAATCAGTTCTAGGTATCTGAAGTTGCTGTACTTGTTTGGAGTCTTGTTGGTGTCACTCAGTTATGATGTCACTGTGTCTCCATAATTAGATATTTTAACTTTCTCTGAGCAAAAGGTGAAACTTTTGTACTCTAATGGCTTAGGGAAAAAACCCTATGAATATTTTCAGTAACTAACATCAAAAAAACTACTATTTTGAACTGGAAACTTATATTCTAATACTAAAGCAAAGAAGAGTTAATATATACATGGCAGGAGGGAATGAAAGATGAGTGATAATAATGTGCTGATGTACGAAAGACCTTGCATCAGCAGATGTGATACACTGATTGCATGCTTTTTGATACTATCAAGTGGCATTTTGTTTAAGTAGAAAGAAGAAAACGTGTACTTTTTATCACTCATGTTTCTTGTAATTCAATAAATACCATTTCCAAAAAAAGGTACTTTTTGTTAAGAGAACTAGGAATTTCAGATTGAACAGTGAGACAGTAACTTCTTTTTCAGAGGGAAGCAAACCCCCAAATTCCATAATGCTGTCCTCTTACCATACAAAGTATGTAGAAAAATGTTATAGAAGAGAAACGTTACATGCGCTGCATGCACCTACCTGAGCAAATAAACTCCTTGTATTAAAAGGTTTTTTTTTATATTTTTACTGTAAATGAAATACCTCTCTGATTCCTGTATCTTGAAGGAACTGGTACTGAGGTACCAGAAGTTGAGGTACTGAGTATATATGGGCATACGGTGGTACACTTATTCCCTGGTGCAATGATACGCTGTCATAAACTCAGATCCTCTGAGAGCCTTAGTGATTTATCATGGTTGGCTTATGAATGACTATCAGAAGTGTAGCTTCCACTTCTCACCACACAAATGGACAAGGGTGAATACTGTTTTTGGTGGAGAATACCCCTGAACTTGAGAAGACCACAGCAAACTACTCAGAGGGAAACCTGAGGATGAACTTTTTAAATAGGAGCAAGAAATACCCCCAACTTTTATGAAAGGAAAGTTATTTTTAAAAGCCAGTTGTGCTATTTTTGTGGCTGCTAAAGTGTGGAAACTAGAGGAAGGGTGGCATTTCCTAACGGCGCTTGCTAGGAAGTGCCATGATCAGCACTTGATATTCTATTCCCAGATTTCTAATTTGAAGGGACAAATACTAGACTCTGCCTGTTTTAGTGCAGTTTGAGCTAAGACAATAGCACACTTGAAGCAGTTTTAATTACAGCTTTATATTACACAAAGAGCAAAACTTTTTCATGTCACAACTTCCTGGGTAAATGACTTTCCCTTGGACTTGCTTTATTTTCAGTGCTCCCTGCAATAACAGATAGATAGTAATTAATTTCCTGGCACATGAAATGCAGAGGCTGGCAGGAAAGATTTCTAAAGTAAGAAGCTTGCTGTATAGTCATATTAAAGCTAACATGACAGTTAAGTTGTAATGGCGCTATGATTACGACTAACGTAGAAACCAAAATTGAAGTAACATTCCAGGCATGACTGACGACTCCTGGCATTTATAAGAAAGGGAAATATATACTCTAGAGCACTTCGATGAAATGCTGAGAATAAATTCGGACTGCATCTTTAAATACCTTACTAAATGATACAGAAATTACTGTTCACAATTTTTTTTTTGTACTGAAAGATGTGGTCATATGCAAATGAACCCTGGATATCTTGGAAATGCAGGGTAATTTAGACTGTTATTAAAAATATCTTTAATCCATAAGTGATAGGATTCTCCCACAACTGCCTTTGAACAGAGCCTCCCTGACAATTTTTAAATGGTTAAATCATAGAATCATAGAATCATTAAGGTTGGAAAAGACCTCTAAGATCATCGAGTCCAACCGTCAACCCAACACCACCATACCCACTACACCATGTCCCTAAGCGCCTCATCTACACGTCTTTTAAATACCTCCAGGGATGGTGACTCCACCACTTCCCTGGGCAGCCTGTTCCAAGGCCTGACCACTCTTTCAGTAAAGAAATTTCCCCTAATGTCCAGTCTAAACCTCCCTTGGCGCAACTTGAGGCCATTTCCTCTCGTCCTATCGCTAGTTACTTGGGAGAAGAGACCAACACCCACCTCGCTACAACCTCCTTTCAGGTAGTTGTAGAGCACGATGAGGTCTCCCCTCAGCCTCCTCTTCTCCAGGCTAAACAACCCCAGTTCCCTCAGCCGCTCCTCATAAGACTTGTGCTCCAGGCCCTTCACCAGCTTCGTTGCCCTCCTCTGGACACGCTCCAAATACCTCCATGTCCTTCTTGTAGTGAGGGGCCCAAAACTGAACACAGGATTCGAGGTGCGGCCTCACCAGTGCCGAGTACAGGGGCACGATCACCTCCCTGCTCCTGCTGGCCACACTATTTCTGATACAGGCCAGGATGCCGTTGGCCTTCTTGGCCACCTGGGCACACTGCCGGCTCATGTTCAGCCGGCTGTCAATCAGCACCCCCAGGTCCTTTTCCTCTGGGCAGCTTTCCAGCCACTCCTCCCCAAGCCTGTAGCGTTGCATGGGGTTGTTGTGGCCGAAGTGCTCAAAGAAAAGTAACGTAAGTGAATGCTCTGGATTTAGTTTTAGATTATTCTACAAACCTGAAAATTTTAAACAGCTGTTATATTATTTACATAACATATTGGTCTGAATATGTTTTGACACCTGAAGTAGGCTGGCAGTTGTTAGTCACAAAGTATTTGTGGAAGGAAATCCACCTCCAGCTTACTGGCAGTCCCCAAGGATTTGAAAAATCGAACAGACTCAAAAACTTGTCTAACTTCAGTGCCAATATTTAGCACAGTTCCTATTTAGATTGAAACAGTCTAACCACTGATAGAATGAAGAAGTTCACTGTCCTATCTGGCAACTGCTTCCATTACACTTTTCTTAGAATTTGCTACCACTCTGTGGGTTTCTGTAACAGCTTTTCATTGGCATCTATTTTCTATGACCCTTGGGAAAGTATTTTCTCATACTGGCAGATAATGCTAGACATCTACCCATACAAGCTTGAGTATGGTCAAAAAGCAGTCTTCTAACAGTGAGGAACTGTACTCAGAAAAGCATCATTTTCTTTCTGTTAATGCAAATAGTTTGGGTTGTCTGCCTTAGCCTTTAAATAAAGGAAAACTTTATCAAATACTTGCTCATTGGTCTGTCTGTGTTCTTAAGTATTTTCAGTTCTTTTCTATTAAAGATGTTCTAAAGTGCTCAGTGAGAGTATACCAGCAGGCTAGAACTGAATACAGCTTTGTGCAAAGGGGTAGAAGGAATTTGATTGGATTCCAGACTAGGTGTCTATCCTTGTATGCCACTCACGGATTACAGGAAAACATGAACTGGGGAGAGGGAAAGCAAAGATAATTAGGTTGAAGATTTACTGTTGCCTAAGTCCATATATGGTAAAACTCCATCTAGAAAGACAGCATCAGCTTAACCAAACTTTTTAAAATCTCCTCCGAATGACTGACTTGGGTTAAACTTGTTTGCTAGGTGGGACTAATGAAGTATTAGCCAGGGGTGAGAGCAGCAGGATTAAGAATCTGTGTCCTGATTATAAAGTGAGACTGCAGGCTACTAGTTATTGAAAGTCAAGGTCTGCTACTGCATGCTGTCAAGTCTTCATCTCATCCTTCCTTTATAAAAAAGGCAGTGCTATTGAACTGATCCTAAAGATTTAGTTCAGTTCCACATCTGAAAGCCTCTCCCTAAGGGGGAAGTGCTAGTTTATACATGCAGTGATACTGACAGTGGTTTGACTCTTTCAGATTCAAACCGGAGTTCTAGGAAAGTAGGAATGCTTTGCTGTGATGCACAGAACATCCTGTATGCCTTTATTTCAGGGCATGAAATTGGCGATTCTGGCAATTTTGCTGTATGAATGCAAAAGCGGGCACTTCAGACAGATTACAAGTCTGTATCATTTAAGTTTTGGATGTCTTACTCATAAGAACACAATACAGCATGCTCAAATACCGATGTTTATAAATGGCATTTTTATTAACTTCCTATAAAATTCAACTAAAAATTTTCTCATTGAAAATCAGATAAGATGGTCAGTAGGTAGAAAGATGACTTGAGACAAGACCTAAAGCAATGATTGGAGTGTTGTGTTGGCACTTGCTAAGAGAGGTGACAGAACAAACGAAACTGGAGAAACATGTAGTAAAAGAATGGGAAAAGAAGTAAAGAATGGAAATATTTTATCCAACAAAATAGTTTATCTGAGGTTTTATAAGCGAGGATCAGGAACATGCTGTGAAAGTCAGAAGCTGCATTAGTAGATGGAAAAAGATTATCAGTGTATTGCACAGTTTTGGTGTTATGTAAATGCATAACTAGAGATAAAGACAAAGATGTTGTTAGGCCTTAGGAAACCCCTAAACGTGAAGGGGTGGACAGAGGAAGCAGGGAAAGATCACAGTCTTAAAAGGGAGGAAGTTTCCTACAGGGAAAAATAAGGATGAGAAGTGTGGCCTACTGAGGTTAGTAGACGGCAGTGCTAGTAAGTATTGGTCTGCAACAGACTCTGCATAGGTCATTCTGCTTTTTCGGGGTGGACATGATCTGTGATGGCAGTTAGCTACGGCTGTCAACACAGTTAAGGTCCACAGATCACTTTACATGTACTGGCTTTCCCTAGCATACAATGAGGCTGGAAGCAAGAAATTCTCTAATAATAATCCTTTCCCAAGATCAAATATCCCTTCTGCCAGAAGGTTGCTTACATGGGTTAAAACTTTCTGCAGCTGTCTCCTAAGTCCGTTCCTGTTTAGGTCTGATAACTAAAACTCTAAGCCAACTGAAAAGCCATGCTGACTGGCCATTTAACCAAAAACTGCAGGCTGAGAGTAGAACACCAAAGACAATAAAAGACAAACCCTTTATCTTACCATGCATCAAAGACTTAGTATTGAGCACGGTCACATTTTGATTCTATATACAGCTTGAACTTGGCAGGTGGCTTATGCAAAACTAAAGCATGGAAGCATGGCAAATTTGCAGAAAATATAATACGGAGTTGAAAGAGGCTGTTCCTCCGAAGCACCAGCTTTATTTAACCAGGTCAGCTCACAGTTTCTTCCTTCACATTATATAGTGTCTGACATGGCTTTAAGAAATGCTATTATGACTGAATACTAGGAATGAGAGAAAGGAAGAATAGCTTGAAATTGAGGAAAGCAAACACCTTGAAGGGAGAACTAGGCAGTGTAAGGGCTTTGATTAACTTCCTTTTTTTTTTTTTCCTGAGGCATATTGTAGGAGGTGCACAGGCAGCTTCCCTTCTATCACGAGTGATACCAGCTATATTGACTGTCTTGAGATATCCCTCCTAAAACAGCCTCGGGCCTCTCTACAGCTAGACAATGTAGACAATCTTCAAGCACAAGCTTGGTTTCTTGTCTTTCAGCTTTTTCCCTTTAAGATTGTCCATTTCTGTCTGATAATAACACTGGGCTTCTTTTCTTTTGTGATTGTATAAAGCTTTGAGTATGATTGCTCTCGGTAAGTATGATCCAGCCTCTCTGGTTGTCTTGTCCTGTGACCCAGTTGGCTATCCGTTCTGTAAATTTTTTTAATGGCAGTCAAATCAAAGCTACTCCCTTAATACTGAAGCAGATTCCTACAGCTGTGTCCTTCCTGCTGACCTAGTAAAGGTAGAAGTGCTTAATGCAATCTGAAGGTAAAGTCGATTATGGCTTTGCACCTAGTATTATCTCCTTTGATTCACTAACTCCTTTGAACTAACCTTCAAAGCAGTTGAGCACTCTTTTGCTATTTGTATTGGTTTTCCCCTCTAAGTGTAAGTAGTGTCCAGCTAGACTAGGTTTACACAATAACCAACCCAGTCGGTTTTGAAAAAGGCCATGCCTTTCCCTGTAGTGAACTAAAACACTTAATGCACTGTTTGTCCTATCCACAATGACACTTTCTAGTATCCATTTGCTTTGCAACATGGTTCTACAAGCACTTCATTTAAGTTAGAGACGTAAGCCTGTGGAAGTCTCAGATTTGTACTGTGATCAGTGTTCTTCTGTTAGCAAGCAGTTACTAAAACTGGAAATGAGGCTATTGGACCTGTAGGAACCTAGAAAAGTCTCAATATGCCTCAGTGTCCTCAAAGATTGTGGTTTTTTTACTTACAAGTTAATATGCAAGCTGTATGTACACCTGGGATTCAGTTACTTCAAAGGAGCTATAGCAAAAAATGTGTAACAATCTGGCATCCATAACATTAAACGTTACACAAACGTGAAGTGGATTTTGCAAGTATTTCAGAATTCAGAAGCCATTTAGTATCAAAAGGAGATTGAGAATTTTTATATATATTTTTATATATATATTCATGCTTATATATATATAAATAAAAATAAATTTTATCTTTCTACAAACATATTATAGATGACCATAGTTCTTGATCACAGAGTACAGTCACTTTATAGCTTCTTCACTTTATAGGTGGTCAGTCTACATGTACTGGAGTTATGATCAAGAATAACTCGATGAAACAAGAGTTTATATAATTACTTTATAAGAGAACTTTTATTTAACAGTAGACTGTCTCAGTAAATTAGGTTGATAGGAGCAACTAATTTCAGCACTAATGGAGCCAAGTACCTGGTGAGTTCATGACTTGACTTCAGTTTCTTCTACTTGAGGTAGTGTATTCCAAACTGGTTCCTGAATGTGTTCAGGTATTTTCTCTATCTTAGTCTAAAAGGAAAGCAAAGCAACCATTTATTATACCAATTAGTTAACATCTAACTACCTTTCTTTATTTATTCTGGTTTGAGATATTTATCAGATTAAAAATGCCACCTAGTGGCATTTTCAAGCAATACAGCCTCTTTACTGTTCAAGTCTTTGGAAAATGTTCCTTCCAAACTACACACATTTCCTCTGCTACTTTCTAAAGACTTCAGTAGTTATTAGTACTCGCATCAGGACTTACGTCTCATAACAGTTAATAATGTGAGATGGAAACTTACCTTTTTTACTTCCATGGCAACCCCTTCAGGTAAGTTTCGCTGAACATACTCCAAATAAACTGCAGCAGTACTGCTTGTTAGGTATTTTAACTAAAACAGAAGTAATGTTTTTTAAATGAACTATTATTATTAATACTTCAAACAGAATACAAAAAAAAAAAAAAGAAAAGAGTTTGCCCTAGCTTCTCTAGTTCTTGCTATGGGACAAAACATCTTACAGGAAGGCAGCTTCCATAATACTGAACAGAGGCAGTTGAGCTGTACACAACTCTCACACAAGTATAAAGTAGTTATTTCACTCCACAGAACTGCACATACTGCCTGTGATCACACGCATTGATTATGATGGAAGTGGTGGATCTTAACACTGAAGGTATCAGATTAAATTAATTGCAGGTTATGCAAGAATTACCAGCTTTTTTATACTCTCAAAGTTCAAGCTTGTTATAAATCCTGCAACTCCAGAATTCCATTGAATTACTGATTTTCTAGTTGCTCCTGGTTGGCAAAAATAGTGCTTATGGTCTGTGGGCAGCCATTAGTACTGCACTAATGTCTGGGGACTTAAAGCAAAGTTCCATTTTGCTAAGCACTGTGCAAATATACAGCAAGACACCTAGGAGCCACAAAGTGCTGGCAGTAAACCTTGCTTCTAAGAAAGTCAAACACAGCTGCATTCTAAACCATACAGAAGTCTGTGTCATCAGCCTCAGAGCTAGTGGTTTGTATATGTTTCCTTTCTTGCAATTTTAGTTTGCCATATGATGTTGCATAGGGCAAAAGCATGTGTGTTCAAAAACAAACTTACAAAGAACAGAACCCTTAGTGACTGATAATGACAATGATTTAGCTGCATCTTCTTCCCTTCCTGAGAAAGCTCCTATCCCACTGATTCTTGGAAACCAAGAGCATAAAACATATAAAGATAATCCTCAATTCTACCTTATTTTTTAATCACTTTCAGCTGTTAAGATGATGGTCAAAATCAGCCTTTTAATCCAAAAATTATGTAACTTGTGTTACATTTGATGTACCTAGGTCAGCTGTTTTCTGCTATTCCCTGCACTCTTCCTCCCCAACCCAAGTAAATAGGAAGTTTGTGTTCACTCCTGAACTAACGCCTATTATGCACCTAGAACATACTTTTTTTTTTTACATCTTTCTTACCTCCAAACACATGTAATGTGTTCTCATTTCATACTGAACTCTGTGCTTCTTGTAAATGTGTACAGATTTTAAAAGTGTCAATCGTTCTATCTTCTTTGGAGGTTTATGTCTGAACAAAGCACAAAAAGAAAATTTCATTTTATATAAAGGATGCTAATACAAATTATCTGAAAGATTATGCTGAAATCCCTCTTCTTATTTGACATTTAGAAGATCTACAAGGAGGTGTTAAACACTGGTACAGTTTATTATTAACCCACATGGGCATGGTTAATACTCAGGTATTAGCTCAGGGAAGCTAGAGCACTGACAGCTGTAGAGTACTGTCAATATCCCTCATGTAATTAAAATGCACTTCTACTATGGCAGCGCTGAGTGTAGAACTGCTGCTGCTTTCTCATCACTGTGCTGCCACCTAAGAAGTATTAGATTTATAATCTGAGAAAAAAAATGTCAGATTATACCTGTTTCTTCCAAAACAAAGACGACACTTGTAAGCACAGAACCTGAATTACAGTAGGTGACATAAGAAGCATTTGACACCACATCACTCTACAGATCAGTTAACTTACACTTTTTCAACAGAGATGCCAAGTTCTTTAGCTGCAAGCACTGCAAAATATTCATAGCTGTCCAACACAGCTTTATCGTGGCCTTTAACTAAAAGGGACAATCTCTTGTACAGTGTTTCTGGCTCATCTGAAATAGATACCTGCATTTTTAAAGAAAGGACAAGAGTTACCACTCCATGTTCTCCTTAATTAATACAAGCACTGCATGTTTTCTTAGCCTGTGCAACCCATTTGTAAAAGAGGAAAAAAACCCACACACTGTTAGCTGCTTATTTTAGTTTATCTGCAAGAGGCTGACAGTATTACCTTGATTGACGGTTCTCACTCTTATGAGGGAAGGCAAAAGTGTGAAGAGATACCTAACTTCTGAACATTTAGGTAAAATTTCTTGATCAGAAAAGGAAAGGGAATGGCAGATAAATATAAGGAGGACAACACTAGCAAAGGCAAGAATGAAACTCATTGTTAAAGCAAGCCTGGAGCTGGAATATTTGTATTTTAAATAGTGGTGTGAGATTACCTGAAATTCTCAGACTTCGCTTGGGTATGGACAGTAACTACAACATATGGACAGTAACCAGAATTCTCACTTTACTAAGTCAGTTATAAGGCTACTTTAAACATAGTAGACTTCCCCAGGCATATTATCTTTTATGTTTGTCCAGGTGCAAGTTTATGACTTTCGGTTACAAATTTATGACTTTCAGTTAGAGCTTCAATTTCTGATGGCCTGGGCTCACTGATCATCTGAAAAGCCTTAATGTGTCCAGGAAGCACTGATTTTCCCACAGGTTTACTCCCAGGCAGTTTAGCACAGTAAATCCAGCATGTACCAGACATGGCAGGAAGGCTGGGTTTGCACTGAAGATCTAATACTGCCTGTAAGATTTTGGCTTGCTTGTATGTATTATACAGATCGAGCACGTGTCTGAAGTCCTAGTCAAAATCAAGGCATTCAGATTCTAAAAGCAAGATATCCACCACGTGCCTTCATGAACTTCCCACTTCATCAGCCCTGGGCTCCCAGCTTCCAAGCCAGAGACAAAGTCCTTAGGCTGGCTAAGCTGCTGCAGGCGCTGAACTGAGTGTGGCCAAAAAGCTGGTATTTCATAGAGTTACAGCTGCATAGAGAAGGAGGAAAGTGACTAAGAAGCAAGTGTAAGCTATAGAAATCTTGCTGGGGAAAAAAAAAAAAAAGATCTCAAATACCAATAATCTAAATTGTTTCTTTCTCTATGGCAAATTTGACATCATTAAGACAGAACTTTAAAAAGCTGTAGTAAAGGAATCCAAGTTTTTCTGTACACTCTCTTTGTTACTAAGACAATATACAAAATACTATTCTATGAAACACTTACCAAAGGATTAGTCTTAGGCTCCTGTGTAGTAACATGGGACCCAGCCAGCCGTACTCCCATCAAGTTGGAGTGTCTAGAAATGTGGTAATGGGGAAAGCATAAAATAAGTTGTTGGAAGTTGGATTTTTTTAGGGAGCGTGGAGGAGAAGTGGAAAGAAGGAGGGCCTTTTATACTTACGGAAGAAAACACTGCTTTTGCATAATCCTGCTTGCATAATTGACAGGAAAAGCTGATCCCTGTATAAAACAAATAGGTTACGGATTGTTTTTTTTTCCCAAACTGGAAAGTAGCCAGTTAATACAGGTTTATTAAAGGTTACTTTTTTGCACACCAGAGCATAACACATTCCTAGGCATTGATTTGCCAAACTAGAAAGTTTACTCCATCAAAAAACACAGGAAAACAGGAGCATGGAAATGTATTTTAGTATACAATAGCACCTAAAAAAAAAAAGAAACGCATTAAGAGAACAATGTAACAGTATGCACCTATTATTAACCAGGCACCTGAATAGCAATCACAAAGCACTTTTTTTAGCAGAAAAGTGTATTTTGTGTGGCATCAGATACAACTTCCGTATATAATTTCTCCTCAGTTTTACTTTCATAGTACAATATCTATTAGTTTCATCAAGAGACAAGCCTAAGTAGGACTTGGCGTTGTAAAAGCAATTGAAAACAGTATCCTATAAATACAAAAATTCAACCTGTGAATTTAACTTGAAATCTCCTGTTTTTTCAACAAAGTTCCTTCTGATTTTGAACACTTGCTCTTTTAAATAGAAATGCTTCTAACAAGTAAATGAACCATATTTAAAAGATAACATGATTTTTTTCTGTGTTAAAAAGGGAATACAACTGTTAATCAAGATGTAACATTACTGTCTTTCATACTAGAAAAATTACTCCCTTCTGAACATTATGTGGCTTCTAGCTTCCTTCCACTAATTCTCAATTTGGCAAAGTTATAGACTACTTGAGGGGGGGGAAAAAAAGGAACCAGAACTCTCAATTGCTTAAGAGAAACTCAGGGCTGCAGCAAAATGCTTGAGCAAAATTAGCTACTTATCCAGCCCCTTGATACTCTTATTTAATAGGTACTGGAATCATAGCTTTAAGAGAGAAGACAGATACCCCACATATCAGTTATGTGTAGGTGACTATATAATGAAAACATCAGAAAACAGCCAGAATTGACACTTTTCCAGGTAATCTTAACTTAGTCGCTCATGGATATGCATAAATAACTATATGATGCTATTAGGTCCGTAACCTTCTCCAGTATGCATTACATATTAATTATAGATCAGCAGTGAATGAAGCTGTTTTCTGAAGTAATTCTGCCTCATTCGCTATTCATCCTACAAATTCTGCAATCCAGTAAGGATGATGACTGCAGGAAGAGGCAGAAGAGTTTCCTGTTTACAAAGCTGACTGTTGTTTGGAGAGCACAGCTGAATGTCTCTCCCTAGGCAAGCCTTTCAAATCCAGATGTTCACAGACGAGCACTGGTGTTACATTCTTACATGCATGACACAATAAGCAACTTTAGGAGCACTGAATATCTGCCACTGTAGTTGATGACTATTCAGAATGTTTCAAAGCTCACGTTGAGAACTATTTGAGCCTAATACCTAAAATTAAAGAACTACATCTGATAAATTATCTTGATCTTTGCACCTCTATTCTCTATCTCTTGACATGAGAATACTGCCTCCCTTTCATTCAACACCAACATGAAGTACACGAACATCATCACCTGACATCACTTCAGGGAGCAGATAGGCCCATGAACATAAAAGACTGCATTCAGTGGAGGCCTTAAACTGTGTGTGCAAGTATTCGGCACAGAACCTGACCCCAGATGACAAATGTAAGACTACAGACTGGAATTGTAACTAAAAGTTGTATCTGTTTTTGGTTTTTTATGTGTATGCAGTCTCTGCTATTCTTTTACTTCTATCTGCTTGACCTTGTAATGTGGATTTATTATTTGCATGCAAAGATATGTACACTCATAGCATATTATGTTATGTGGGTTTGGATACAAAAAATTCAGTCTTCATGTAATGAAGATGAATAAAACAAAACATGATGAAACAGTAGAGTTCTATCCCGCATATTAAGCTCTGCAGCCTTTACAATATTCTATGATTGTGCGTGTTATTCCCACCACATGCAGTCTCCTTTTGTTACTAATTATGCAGGTATGCATTGAGTCAAAAGTTTTTGTAGAATAAAATTAAAGGTGCTCTGTGCAAATTTTGACAAAATGATATGCCGAGTACCCCAGGTAGGAAAGACGGCATCCAGCAGCAGTAAAGCATATTTTAACAGCTTCCTTCATTCTCTAATTTAAATATACATGATGCGCTCTTGCTAATGGCCATCATAGAAGGTGGAAAAGACACTGAAACTGCAACATAACAGAATTCCATTCCTGTGTGAACCAAGGCCTTGGACAAAACAAAATTACTCCTCTCCTAATGCAAAATAGCCTTTATTTTGTTTGGCTGAGAGAGCCTGAAGTACTCAGGAGAAGACAGATGCCTGGAACGTGAGCAAGTCCAGAACATAGCACATACAGAGAATAACAGTTTAGGCCTTCTGAAAATGAATAGGAAACCCCCAACATCAAATTTAATCAACTTGAGAGAAAGCAATCACTTTTTAGAAGTCAAAACCAGCAGAAAACATCGGTAGTGTAAGAAGTTTTCCTGTTTTTTTTACGTTGTAACTTCAAGATTTGAAACTTTAAGATTAGAAACAGGCTTGGCACATTACCTCCAAACTCAAGTAATCTACTCTTCATCACCCCTTACACCCAGAGCAACCGCCGCAAAAACAGGACTGCAGGAAAGTCCTGAGGACCCGCTACGCCGATGACGGCGGGCAGAGATACAGTCCCACGCTGTAAAACCCCAACCCTCCCGCAGCCAAAAGGAAGCCTCCTGGGATCTCCCCAGCCCGCGGGAGCCCACTGAGGAGGGCAGGCCGGCTCCAATACAGCTCGCAGCGGGGATGCGATGCCGGGGTTTGCACAGCGCTGAGCACCGGCCCTCAGCTGTGCGGCTGAGCCTGCACGGGGGGCGCTGCCCCAGCTCCCTTTTCCCTCTCCCCTCAGGAGTGCAGACACCGAAGGAAAGGAAGATGGAGGAGAAGGAGAACCGGCTCATCCATCCCCTCTCCCGCCACACACCCCACCTGACAGAGCCGCCGCCAGAGGCACCCCGCCGCCATCTTGTCTCCGCCCCAACCCGCCAACCATAGGGCGCAGCCCGGAAGGAGAAGAACGGCCTCATCCGCCACCTCCCCAAAGGCCCAGGCGATCGAAGAGCGCCCCCGGCGCCATGGCGGAGCGAGCACCCCCGCTGGGGTGGAGGCACTGCGGCACCGTCGGGCAGGGCCGCGCTCGGGGGTGGGGAGACGAGTTAGGAGCTCGTATGGTGCCGTTCGGCGCCATACGAGCTCCTAACTCGTCTCCCCGCCCCGCCCCCGCCTCCACCGAGCGTCGCCTCAGTGAAGGACCCGCGCGGTAACGGCTCTCCTCACCTCCACGCGGGCCCAACCCGGTTCCCGTCAACGGTCGCCCCCGTTCCCCTCACACACGCTCGTTTCCCTCCGCCGCCGCCGGAGAGAAGAAAGCGGGAATTGCTCATTCCTCCGATCCCGCGGCAGGGCAGGTGATACTGTTGCTTTTTTTTTTTTGCTGAAGGTGAGAGGTAAAAGGAGGCCTCTTCAGCTTTCTCCCCCTTCCTGAGAACGATTTTTACCACAACTGGTTCTTACCAAGAATACTCATATCCACCCAACTGTACAGAGGTGAATACATGATTTTTTTTTTTTTTTTTTTTTGCCTGGAACGATTCAGGAATCCTTTGGAAAACAATTACACATGAACTTAGTTTTCAAACTTCTCCCCCTCTTACAAATACTTAAAAAAAAAAAGCTATACAGCCTGTTAGCAAAAGCCAGCCAACTGTATTTTATCAAAGTATAAAAATGACTGGAAATGTCATATAAACCCCTTTTTATACATATAAATAGCAGTTAATATTATAACACAGGTTCTGATCAGTACCAAATATTTAAAGGGGAGGGGAAATAAACAAGTACTAATTCATGCCACTAAGCCATGCTAATACACACATCCAGGTAGGCAGTAACCTGAAATTAAGCTGTGTGCAAGTCAAATGCTAACAGCAGGAACCTGAAACCAGCATAGATCACAAATGTATATTTTTTTTATTTTGTTGCTTCCCCTGCCACCTAAAATTACAGTCTGCTTTTTACACTAAAGCACCTAAAATATCTACAACCATCTTCTAATAAAATAACAGTTAAATACTGAAAATAAGATTTTTCTCATAAAATATGTTTTCTATATGTACAGATTTTATCAAAGAGGACTAAGTTCAATAGTGAACAGTTTTCCATCATCAACCATCAGCAAGAAAACAACTTTTCTGAAATAAAACTATGTCCGACTTATATACAAATACGCAGAACAGCATCTGTTTAACATCAGCCGATGCAACACTTAATAATAATGAAGTCAATGTTTGAGGCCTAAATTGTGTACTGCTTAAGAAATCTGCATTTCTTTTTTTCCTTTAAGAATAACTTCTTTGGTTATCATTGTTCTATGATCTTCTTGGCTGTACAATAAAACAGCACCCAATTAATGTTACAGAACCAGGCATATATATGTGTATATATATTTATATATACTAGGTTTAGCACAGAAACCTGTCCAATTGTTGCTAGAAAAGTTCCACTGTAGATTCTTTAATACAGAGCTGCTATTCAGAATCAAGCCCACAAGTTTCTACTATATTTCAACTCTGTTCTTCAAGCAGAACTCTCACGGACTTCAATTATCACTTTGCTTAAACACTCAGTTTTTTCCCCACCGTTAACAGGAATCTGAAAAAAAGTTTCCATTTTCCAGTGTAGCAGCCTTTCTCAGAAAGGGCCTTAAAAGTTCAAAATGATACAAGTTTGGAAGAGAAAGAGTTGACTCTGACGGGTTGTTTCTAACACAGGCTCCTAAAGGCCAACACAAGTTACCGCTCACAAAAGCCTCCACTTTGCAAACCACTAGACTTGCACAATCTACAAAATTTATTATCAGTGGATCTAGCTGCAGCACACAGCTGAACACCCGGTCTGCTGAACTGGGGTTCCATGGCCCCTGTAAAAGTAACGTGTCACAGCACGGACGGGAACTGCTGGGGAGTGTGCTGCCTGGCAGTTCGGGAAAGAAAAGAAGGCTGCTGCCTGATCTCCTGAAACTCGCAGGTACAGTAATTGAGAACATCATCCCTTATGCAGCAGACGGAGTGAAATTCTACCCGCTGGTCAAAACCAACTGAAAAAACCCCTCTGGAACAACCCCAAAAACCACTAAAACAAACCACGTACACAGGAACTTCACTAACCTGAAACTGAGAAGTGATTTCCATTCTCCTGAAGGGTTGTTCTTTAGTATCAGAACATTCGACCCTAAGTAGAAACTTCAGGTCATTTGGCTTCACGTATTTGGCTTTGAGAGAGAAGGCACCTCCCTGCCAATGAGTCCCACTGGTTTTGAACTTGTGTGGTCCGGTACTCCTATACAAAAGTGCCGTGATTTACCCCCATCTTGCATAGTTATACAAGGAAGACAGTAGAAAATACAATCCACCATCTCTCAGATTCTGCGTAAGATGTAAGGAACGTGGCAAAAAAACCCAATAAAACAAAACCCAACCCATAAAAAACCCAAACAACCCTGAAATCTGGAAGATCTGAAATCAGTCTTACAAAATATTTTACAAAGTTAGCAATACTCTTCTACTGTGCAAAATTCACAAGAAAATCAGTGCTGCTACCTGTGAAAGCTCTAAAATCAGTATTCGTATTCTGTAATTAAAGGTCCACTCAATCTAACTCCAATTCTTCCTTAATTCTTTAATTCTGCAAGGTACAATTCTTTTGAGATCCTATTTACTTAGAGAACCAAATCTAGATTTATAGAAACGGTGTTAGACATCCACCATGTAGATCTGAACCTCAGGGAGGAGAAAGGGTAATTAAACAGCAATGTCAACTCACCTTTGGAGTATGTTTTACTAAAAAACAACATTTGGGTTTGATATAATGAGGACTGAAAATGGCACAATAACATTTCATGCCTACGAGTAATAACTAACATGTGCTGAAGGCATATACTCGGTCAATCTCCATTCCACGGGCAAGAATGTCTCCCTGTATTTACCTGGTGAGGGAGCAAGCTCCTGCATTGCTCGAGCATACACTCTCCTAAAACCACCGAGAGAGCTATTCAATAGTGTGATTTATTGTCACAGCAAAATATATTTCCAGTGCAACCTGATTACCAAGGTGGTGTTTCTGATTCAGTGTTCCCATCAGATGATGTGAACCACAGTACAATCATCTTTTTTTCTTCAATCCTTGAATTAGGTCATCTTAAAATCAGCAGATCAAAACCTTGCTAAAATGGAAGCTCTAAAATGTACAGTGTAACCAATGCTTTTACAAACTGTCTAACATGTATGCATTAAGGCAAGACAGAACTGAAGAAGTACTGTGATACTACAGATGATACAGTCACTCCTGTAATTATTTCACAGTTAAATCAGATTTTTTTTTCCTTCACCTCCCTTAAAATGACAGCACAAAGACAAAGAATGTAATCATCTCCTTAACAGAGATGACATCTAGTCTCTAGAAGATGCTGGAAGTGATCCAGTATAGGCAAAAAAGAAAGTTCCATCAGAAGTGTGTAAAGATCATTGTTGTAACTGGGGTAAAAAGAAACTTGGAAGAGTTAAAGACTAAAGATCCTACCGGGACCACCTGGAGGGAAGGGACAGCAGAACCATGCACTTCTGTAATTAGTGGTCTTGGAAGTTATCAGCAAAATGAGCTCAGATAAAAACACCTTATAAGAATATTTGTACCAATTATTTATTTTCCCCCCAAAACACAAATTAATTAAAAAAGGGAAAAAAACAGATTTCTTTTTTTTTCCTAGGCCTGGGTAAAAGAATTATCATTTTCAACAGGTAGTTTACAATCAGTGGGGAATAAACGAGCAGTCCAGGTTTCCTGATTGATCCATTCAGGGTGTGCTCAGTAGCTGTCTTTATCAAACAACTTTATTTACAACTCCGCATCATCTTGCAATAGATCTGCATCTTCATCATCCAATAAAAGGTCAGCATCCATGACTTCATTCTCTTCCATGACATCACCCAGCTCCTGAACAACATCATCATCAATGTCACCGACATTTTCAACATGTTTCACCAAACTCATGTGATCCAGAGGGATCAAACTATGCCCAACTGGCCCAGTAGTTCTCGCAATAGTGGCTGCCATTTCTGCTGCCACAGCAGCTTTCTGAGCCTTCTGCCTTTGCTGTTCTTCTTGTTGTCTGTGAGTCTTCATATGAGCATTGCGGCTTTTGATTTTGAAAAATACCCTAAATTTTAAAGGAAAAAAAAAAACAGATAAAAATGCATTGCTTTCGATGAAGTGAGCCAAAAAAGATTCAACAACCTATCAGTACATTTGCTTCCTTGTCCTGAAATAGAAGTCAGTGAAGTCTGCAATGCCGTGGTGAGAATTTCAGGGACAGACTACCAGATTTATACATCCTGACAGTATCAAAATGGCCTACTCAGACTCTGCCGGAGGTATTTCGTAGCTCCCACAGTTGCTTCAGTATCTCTGCACATCCTAATTCTCCTTGTACTTGGTTCCACTACAATCTTGCACAACAGGAAAAAAGTGAAGGAATCCCACATTAGGATGGACAAACTCAAGCACAGAGACAAACTCAAACACAGAGAAAGTTGCCCACTATCACATGCAAGTCTGTGATGAAGCAGGAAGCTGGACTGTCAGATGTAGAAATTCTAGGAGGTAAATGGATTCAGGAAAATTGGAGTAAATACTGCAGGGAAAGCATCCAAAACATCATGCAAACGAACCTCTGGAGGTTTTGGTAAGAGGACATGTCATCTAAGGGGAAACTGTTCTTTTGAGACCATCAGAGCAAAATAAAGAGTTTGTCACAACACTATTCATCTGGAATATAAATAGGCAAATATGATGCGATACTGCAGACAGTCATATTCACTTACTTGCCACACTCCTTGCAAGGAAAAATTGTTGTTGGGTCGGTCTCACCGCTTGTTGTGCTATGAGCAGGTGAACTCTTGATGGAGCAGTATCCGCTCTGCGTACCAGATTTCTGCTTAGTGCCTGGAATGGTGCATCGGGTTTTTGTAACCTGATTTGTACCTCCATGAATGCGAGCATGGCCATTTAGCGCTTGTCGGGAACTGAACACCTGACAGGGAGTAGGGTGGAAGGAAGAAAAAAAATAAAAATCAAGAAATACTGCACTGGAACAGGAACTGCAGAAAGTATGCTGAATGCATATTACAACAGAACAACTGCACACGTCCAATATGCACAAACAATCTACTTCATCAAATGCTGCTTGCTCTCATCTATATCCCACAAGAGTTAAAGAAACTTAGTCATAATAAAAACAAACCAATGAGCTATCCATTATTGCAGTTGTATAACAAAACAGTAATCAGAGCTGTTACCATATAGTATTTCTAGTCGATACAATGTTTCAGGACACAATTTTATGTACAGATCGGCATATTGCCTATATTTTGTGATGTGGGAATTAAAAGCAGGCAAAATGATTTGTCCAAAGATATTCAGGAGATATCAGGGGTTTAGACTATTCCTGGCCAGTGATTTCCACAATCACAATTCACTAGTATAGAACCCCTCTGCTATTAAAGATACCAAACACACGTACAGCGCCGCAGTTTGGCATTTCACAGATGAAGGAGGACGAAGAAAGTGAAAGACTCTGAAGGGCAGGCAGATCTATAGGTCCAACAAGAGGGATAGCTGGTGGGTCAGGAGACTTCTGCATTTCCCTTTCTTCCTTTCTGTCTTCTTCTATCTCCTCATCTTCCTCTAACACTTCCTCTTCTCCACTTGTCTGAAATAGACAGTGCATTTAAGAAATACTAGAAATATGGTCAAAGACAGACAGTACTGGATAGTAGGACATAGACAGTACTGGAACAGCATGCTGCTTAGTCAAGCCTGCTTCCAGCTTCAGTATTTTTTCCCATACTGAATGAACTTCTGGTCTTGCTGGAACTACCATCTCTTAATGGAAAAGCTACAGCTCATGAAGCTTCACTGCAGGGCTCAAAACACCCACCATCTGTATTACAGAGCTGTGGCTCTAAGAGTCTACAGATGCCAAGGTGCAACACCCTCCCCCAACTGTTAGAATGGCAATGTACACTACATTCATAGTAAAATTAAATGACTTATTTAAAACAAAAAAACCACCCAAAACAAAACCAAAAAACACATCTCTTAAGGCTACCTGTAATACAGACCTTGCACACAAAGAATTGCACTGCTAGTCTGTGTGAATGGTATTTGTACTAGAATATTAGAGCAGCCTTTAGGAGCACACACACAGAGGCACAGGAATAATTTACAGAGGTTTAACCTGCTTCATCAGTAGCCAAAGCTGTAATTGCTGGACTAGCGTTAGATAATGCACTAGTCAAAACACTCTTATCCTATTACAGTCCAGGAACACAAAACCTTGGTGTAGCTGAGGTCACAGAACGATCATACAGAACGTAATTTAGAATTACGGAATAATTTCGGTTGGAAGAGACCTGTGTCACCTAGTTCAACCTCCTCCTCAAAACAGGACAAACATAAAAATTATCAAGTGTAAAACCTTTTCATATTCTTTTAGACTTACCAGACATTCCTCTCTTTTTTTCTCTAAACGCGTTCTGTGTTTCCGTCCCAAACGCAAGATTTTCTTCCAGGTATAGTAGTATTCCACACATTGTGCAACCGTCTTAGACTTAACCTATAGTTAAGTAATTGCAGAAATAGTCCAATCTCAATTTTTTGCTTTCTTTCAACACAATTTTCATACATTCCAAGAGGCAGGCTTTATTTCTCAAACATTCAAATGGAGGGAAAAAAGGTAGTTTGACTACAACAGGAATACTCTTGTAGAAAAATTTTTTTAATTATTGTTTTTCAGTCAAATTTGTATGGATTATTTCAACCTCAGTACATTTCTCTGGAATTCTCTAGATTCTAGTCAGAAAATGACTGCGAATATACTTTTGCAGCTCAAGTATACAATACCACTGAGAAATCTAGGAATTAAGACTTGGTTGCCATAAACCCAAATGTTTTTCAACATTTGAGCTAACAAGTAAGGTATTCTGCCCTGAAATGTATATGCCTTGTCTTTTCTGCTTTGTGGCAGAATACGAAAATTAAGCCCAAACATGTTCTCTCTTTATGAACAGGTTTCAACCCTTTCTGGCACAAGGCTCAATGCCAGTGACTCAGGTACTTTTTAACAAACCGCCAGAGAACACCAACATGATAGCGGAGCACCATACTGTCCCCCACACGGAATGCCGTGACTTGGATTCTAGGTGTGGAAACTTTAACATATGATAACAAAAGGAACAGATTTTATTTATTTATTTTTAACTGCTTTTTACTGGTGTTGCAGTTGCATGCATAGGTACACCAAATGGAATATACCACTCCTAACAGTGTTCTTGTAACCACTGCTGGCTCTATGCCTGCAATAAGTTTGTCTGGCACTGGAGGGAAAACAAAGGGGAACAGAATGCAGCAAATGGAAAAAACAATTGGCAGGACAGGAATAACCTTACCATTTTCTGTACAAATATGAAATCTTTGCTGTAGGTGGACAATGCCTCTTTGAACAGCCTCCTTTCTTGATGCGTCCATTTGTCAGAGCCTTAAAAAAAAGAATGAATTCATTATAAACAATAAAAACCCACCACCTTTATGTTGATGTAGTAGCTGAAACAAAAACTGGGAAACCTGAAGCACATGCTAGTGATTGCTACTACCCAAATACAAGTATGGCTATACTGACTCAGACCTTGAGTCCATCTAACCCATATTTGGGCTCCAGCAGCAGTCACAGGCAGTTGCCTAGGAAACAGTAAGATCAGGGCAAGCAAATACAATGCCTCTCCCTAATTTCTCCTAACCTCTGACCGCTTTCGGCACAGGGGATTTCCTGAGTATGCTGCAATTTGCTTAGTTAGTAACTATCCTTTTAAGTGCTGACCCACTCTTCCTTTCAACCAAGTAAACTTCTTGCACCCAAAACATCCTTTGCCAAGGAGTTTCACAGATTAGTAGACCCTCCGCATGAAGAACCACGTCCTTTTCTTTGTTTCCTGGCTCCCAGTAGCTTCACTGGATGACCCTTCGTTCTTCAATCTCGACCGTCATCTCCATGCTGTTCAGGATTGCATGTCCTTTCTGTCACTCCCACACCTTTGGTCATTAATGCTGTCCTTCTCTGAACCTTTTTCAGTACTAAAACATTCCTATAGAGATGAAGGGACCAGAAGGCCACATAATAGTCAACATACAAGCAATCCACAGCCTTGCACAGCCGCATCACCATGTTCTCTATCCTCCCAATGTCTGACTTGGATATTTTTAGCTGTTGTAAAATACAGAGCTGATGCTTTCATTTATAATCCCAACGTCTCACTCGAATTGAGAAGTATCACCACAGAGCTCATTATTTTATATGTAAAGCTTATATTGTTTATTCCCCTATAAGCCACTTTACATTCAGCTACACGGAAGTTCATCTATCATTTTGTTCTCCAGATGGTAACTCTTATAAGGTTCTTTTGCAGCTCTTCACTTGCATGGCTTGAGGTAAGACACTTGTGTGACAGAGGTCACAAGTAGATAGAGATGGTAGCAATGTGCAATATACATAAAGTGCTTTCTGATCATTTAATGGAAGCTGTATATAAAACTTTCAAATATTGTTATTCTGTCTTTGCTTCACCAGCCTAACTGCCCGTGAAAATGTGAAATCAACATTTAAATTGAAATGAATTTGTGCCTCCTCAGTATTAGTCAAACAGAAGGAATACAGGATTGCTCTACTGCATCAGTGTCCTGTTTGTAAGAGTGGGCATGTTACATACATTAAAGGAAGGATATGCAAGAAGCCATAAAGTGGATGCCTTTGAAATGACTTACACTGTGAGAAGATTCTACTTTGATCTGTCTGAGAGTTTCTGAAATATCTAAAACTTCTATCAAAAGAAATTCCTAATATTCCTGTCAATGTTATCATTCTCCATAGAAATGCGTGCCTCTGCACTGAATGCAATTAACTTGCGCATGGCATCATGCATGGTATTGAACTCTACAGGTTACTCATGTCTACAAAAAAAAGAGTTGGTTTTTTTTTTTTTATTAGCTTCAAATTGTTTTCCTTTTCAGTTTCAACTGAAGGCTCACAAGCTTAGAGCAGGTATCTCACTGCTCCGTCATGTGCTGAAAACTACAAAATTAACTTTTCTGCAACCTGTTTTCTGCAGGCTTTTCCAGTACTGAATACAAGCATGCATTAGTTATTTCCACGGAGATTTACACTAAAGCTCTTTTAAGCATCAGAAAAAGGCACTGGCTTCAAGCCACGAGTTTTATTTATTCTGTTATCACCCAAAGATTTTTTTGCTGACACACTGCCTTGCCATCTTTGCCACCATGAACCAGCATCATTCCCTTCTTACGCAGTGTGCCAGTTATTTGCATTTATCCTCCCTTTAGGCAGGGGTAAATGCACTGATTCAGTCCAGGAGCCTGTGCTGCTCTGCTATGCCAAAGTATAACTTTAAAAAGCATGACAACACCAAAGGAGAGATTTTAGTTTTCAGCAAACCTCTCTAGTCATGCTTTCCTGCCTCTACCCTAGCCTCCTGGAAAAAAAAAAAAAAAAAAAATCACTTCCACGAGCTAATTTTATTGTACACCTATGGAGGATTCAGGCCTTACAGAGTTTCCCCAATAGCTGTGGTATTAGCAGAGACCCTTATAAGATTATGCGGGTTAATTGGAAGTAACCTAATTAATAGAATAAATCCTGTGTAGGAAAAGAAACAGAAGAAAAGCTGTTTTTAACTCTGGTTGCTGGGAAACCACTTTTGCTCTTGTTAGCTTGAGGGAGATATAGAGAATGTGTATAGAGAGATATCTGCAATGCAGCAAGAAAGAATTTTGGACTTCGGAATACAGATCAAATTTTAAAGCTGAGCTTTACGTTTAGACATTTATTCTACATTTTGTTTTATCTGCCATATTGTTTTTGCACTGATTAACTGGCAATAAGTATCTTCTACAAATTTGGGGACTTTGGGCCCAATCTGTGGGTTTCCAGGGGGCTAAACCTACACCCAGGGAGCCCCCCTGAGAGGTGGCTCAAATCCATTACCTACAGCATATGCTGGGTCTGATCCATACCCTATCACAGTATGTACAAGAAGTTTTCAGACTGCCTGAAGCACATTATTTCAGAGGCTCTCTCTCCTGCAATTCTCACTGCAGGAGGACTTCAGACCTGAGAAATTCCACTGTTCAAATGAAAACAATTCAAGTGTTTGCAACAGCGCTCCTCTTGTATTAGATATGTGTTCCCCCTCTCTTCCCTAAAACACCATCCTGACAGATGGCAAAGCATTAGGACAGAGAGATTAGGGTGTTCTTCCAAGCAGCCCTGGGTCAGCATGCCCAGCTCTCTTGGCACACAACAGAAAAGCCTCAAGTTTTACAACTTGCTTCCCTCACGCGCCAACAGGTTTCAAAGGTGAGCTATTCACTTGTACTCTCATTCAAGGGCAATGCTAAGGATGAGCTTGGATATTTATTGTTTGTGGTATCAGTTAATTCTCATGCGTCAGTGCCATGCTCTGTTTTGGTCTATTCTACCTTTAAAAGTGGCCCAAGAGCTGTAATTTCTGATTACGGAGCAGAAAATCCAAAGAGTTAACCCAAACAAATGCCACTTGAAGTTATATTAAGCTATTCATGCACTACATTGTAAGAAATTCCCATATGCCTTGAGTGGCTGATTATCAACCACAAAGAAACTCTTATTCAAGAACTGCTGCATGATGCTAGAGCGTGGCTGTCAATATAAGTTGCAATCACATATTGCATTCAAGAGCATTAGTAAGTAATGCTTTGTCTTGTTATTTTATAGTACTTAAATCGAGACTGGTGAGATTTTGTTTCATGCTGTGATAAGCAGAATCAAACTTCCTTTCCTGCTTAAGAAATAGGGATACACTGATGTCCACAGGTCTCACTGCTAGTTAACAAGGATTAGCATCCTCTCATGTGAAAGATTAAACAAAACAGTCTCTCCTGGCTCCTCCCTGCATCACAATAAAACACCTTCTGAAACTACTGTGACGTTACTTCAGTAAAGACTGTTCCTCCTCCTCTGCCACACAGGCAGAAATTTCTTATCTGCTCTGCTAATTAGATCGCTCGCTGAGGATGAGGCTGCTGCGATATCTCCTCATCTTCCTTCTCTCATCCCCTGGACTGTCTCATACACATGATTTGATGTCATCTCTTCAGACGAGAGACCCTGGTCAAAGTTCCTGGCTGACATCCTCCTCCTCCATTCACCCCCATGTTCACCCTTTGGACTGCAAGAGAGCTGTTATCAAAGGCACTACGCATCCCCCCCAGCCAAGACTGAAAACCTGATCTTCACATTTATTCACTCATTATCAGCTGCCATCAAACATGTTTCTGTTCTTGTTCTCAGGCCAAGGGGTTAAAGAGTTGCTTTACAAAAGAGTCCTTGTTACTTGGGAATCTTTCCAGTGAGCTGCTACAGCCAGGAAGTAGCTTGCTTCTATACTTAGGTGGCACAATGACTGTAACTGGAAATGAGCATATGACCCTGGACATTGTGACTGACTGACCGACCACCAGAAGATTCTTGGCGTGCTTCCTATTGAGCCTAAACTGGAGACAAATTCTTACATCTCTTATGTAAAACCCTATTCTGTGTGTCCAAGCAGTTGTTAGTTGCTACGAAGCATTAAGTAATAACACGGATGGCTGCAGAGAGACATCTGCCACCTATGCTTAGGTGACATAACTTAAGTCCAATGGCTTAACACCACCTTGTGCATTTCACAGGGCACTTCCGCTTCATCACCAAAATGCGGTTCTTGCTGTGTTTGTTAAAGAAGTCACCATCCCAGACCTGTTTTTTTTTGGCTAGATCCAAGCAAAGAGAGGCTCTGTATTCAGTACTAAGACACTAGTGAGAATTACAGCACTGCCTCTTTGGAAGGATGTTCATGATTATCATATTCATTTATCATGCATCATCACCTCAGAAAAGGAAGGCATGACGGCAGACATTTACATACCAGAAAATGAAGACCTTACTGCTAGTAAATTATATTCTACGAATAGCAGCAATTTTAAAAGATCAACAAATTAAAATTTAGTTTAAAAGAGGAAAAAAATTACTCAAGGCAGTTTTAAATCTGTAGAACCCTACACAGCAACATGGATGCAAAGTTTCTGTACGCCGTCAGTCAGGTGAAAAACTGCCAAACTTGTAGCAAAAGGCTCCGGAAGTACTACTCGGCACTGTCCACATCACCTCTCCATTAGAGGCTGCCATCCCTGCAGCAGACAGCAGAGTGTGCAGCGTGATCCCGTGCTCCAGCATGGGATGCCAGCCTTGGACTCTATAACCAGCAGATACAGAGATCGCAAGGAAACCTACCAGCGTAGTGGTAATTTGCCAAAGGATGACACTTCAATCTCACTGGCTTTCTCAACAGCAGCTTCTCAAGAGCAACCTAATTGAAAAGGCAGGGAAAAACAGAATTAGCAAATGCAGTCAGCTGCTGCATACAACTGCATTTAGAAGACTATTTGGTACAAGGATATGAATTAATTTTCTTTTTTCTTTTCCTGTCATGCGAAATCACATCAAATTACTCCAAGGCCCATTAACACTGTACCTCACAGAAGAGCATCTAATGCACACCTGTCCTGCCTTAATTAGCACAAATGTGGCTATTACTTAGCAACTTCCAGCTCTTCTCTCCCTTCTACTTGCCACATACAAATACATTTATAGTATTTGATTTGATAGTGTTAATTAACACTAATATTTTATGGTTGGTTTGATAGCATTAATATTTATAGCGTGAAGTCTTTTAGAATATCTGTTTAGGTCAACATCTATCAGGAATGACAGCAAGTATAGTTAATCCTCCTTTGGATCAGGGAGACACATGATTTGTGGATTTTTCCCGTGACAATGCAGACCCCCCTGTATAGCAAATTTCACGACCTGAAAATAAGTCCAGTCACCTGTCTCAGACCCCTCAGACACAGCTAACAGAGCCTAAGGAAACTGGGACGCACGCTAAAAACCATCGTATTAGACAATCCTGTGAAATGCATTCCAGCCCTGTGTTCTGTTGCATTTTGTTTTAAATTGGCTTTCCAGGAACTGGTGCAGGGCCTTGTCTTTCCCTAACACTGGGCAAAATGGATGTTTTGCCCTAGTTAATAACATTCCCATCACTAAACTAATGCAAATATTTGAAATGCATTATTTGTATGAGAACTGTGTGCAATCACCTCGCAGTTCGGAACGAGTAAGTAGATGTGATTGCTGCTACAAAAGAAGGGTTTTTGTAAGGGCTAGAAGAGGACTAAGCTCTCTGTGACCAAATATAAAGCTTGTGAAATATCAGGGCTGGAGCAAGCACTGGGAGACATTCAAAGCCCCAAGGCTATAAACTAAGTAATCTTATCTATATGAAATATACAGTAAGCCTTCAGAGAGGCACTGCTTTGAAATTTAAATTTATTAAAGAATGAAAGGGAAAAGTCATTCCCCAAAAATGTTACAGGATGTTTAAAGCATCACTGCTAATCAATCAGAAATCTCTTTTTTATATAACCATATCTAAATCCATTTAATAAAGCATGCTAATTTGTCTGCAGAAGAGGATCATATCTCCCCTTTCAGCTTCTTATCTTACCATAATATCTCCTTTCGCCTCAAAAAGAGAGTGCAAAGCGTATTCTGAGTTAGTTCCTCCACCAGGTAACACACTGGAACAGCTCATATTTAAAAGGTCTTCCACTGTCAGAAACAAGTCAACATTTTACTGCTAATACAGTAGCCTGTCAGTCAAACATCCAGAGCCAAGGATTCTGTAATGCCACTCAAAGACAATGTAGTTCAGGGCAACAGCTTTCATACTCTCTCTCCCCAGCACCTCATCTCCTGGTTTTAGGATCACTCACTGAGAGGGGATGGGATGGGATCTGCAGAGTGCATCCTTGGGATGGGACAGGCTACTGCAGAGCCAGAGGCAGAGATCTGGCTGTGAAGCAGTGGCTTACACAGGCCAGTGATGTTGCTGTGCCAAGAAGGCTCCAGCCAGGGCAGAGAAACAGAAACGAATCGTGCTGGAAGCAGGAACAAACTCTGCTCAGGACTGGTAGAAGCCACTGAGCCCATCACATTTCCTCCAGTTATGGTCACAGGAAAGGCCCAGGAGCCGTCAGCTGCCTCTTGTCTGTGATTGCTGCCCTTACCAGGCAGTTCAGTACCCAAAAAAACACTTGCCAGCAATGATCTTTCCCCCTTGGCTACCAGGAAACAGTTAATCCAGACTTCACTTTAAGTGCCACTATATAATGTTGTTACTCTGAGTCTGTAATATGCAATTCTGGTCTCTTGCTCTGCATTCTCAGTAATTAATACTCTCAAACGTTTTGTACAGTATACACAGGAGAAATCAATGTGAATTTCTTCAACAGGCACAGAGTGACGTACGAAATTCTAAAATGGCGAATCATTGTACCTCTTTGTTGGAAGACTTTGTTTTCCAGTTCTGGCCATGGTTTCCAAACCAAAGTAGCCTTGTGCACATCTTTCTCCATTAGCAATCTGTCCTGCAGCTCAGGAATATCAGCCTGGAACCTGGACCCAATATTGATTCGTCTATAAAGATGAATAAATAAGTATTCAACTACACAACATGCAGAAAAAACACAAGTCGCATTAGTGTTCACCGTTTCCAACAATACTTTTACTACACTGGAGTGGCAGGAAATTGCTTTACGCAATGCTTTACTCTCAGTGGGATAAGTACTTAGAGAGAACTGATCTCTTGGGGGAACCCAAAATTTCAATGCACAATTTAAACTATACTGAGACATCATACCTTACAGACAACCCAAGAAAGCCTATCCTACATACATGCTGATTAGCAAAGAGGCTAGATGCCGGAAACAATAACTTCCTGTTCCATTGAGAACGGCACTCTTCAGCGGAGAGGAGAAAGAGACATTACTGCTGAGGGACGATCCTATTTGCAGATTGCCCTGGGGAACCTACCAGGTAACACCTCTCCAAAGCTCCACAGTTAATATATATAAAAGCAAGAGTACTGGATCAGCATATGTTCTCCTCACGGCCCCCTTCCCAGCCATCACTAACACTTTTTTCATCTGCAGTGGCTCCCAGCAAGCCTCTCCTAGCGTTTTTGGGCCATGACATCTACATCTCCCACAGCCACTTTGCTCCCAATGGCCTCAGCCACCATCCAGAGCAACCTTAAACACATCCAGCCCAACATGATTTCAGGCAGCTGAACACTACCTGCCCAGTTCAAAACACTTCACGCCACATGTTCTAGGCTGGAGCTAGTCTATAAAAGCAGTGACAAAAACAATATTGTTTTTCTTACGGCTCAACAGTCTGTTCTCCAGGCCCAGGCGTCACTGGAATGACACTTCCATCAATACTATCTGAAACAGAGATTGGAGTTTGAGTTTAAAAGGGTATTTTGGTAACAACTGTATCGCTGCTGATGCTCCTCCTCCCGGGCTGCATTGCCACCTCCCTATTAACATTAACATTACTCCAGTCTATTAAGGAAAAATTACCCTTTATCAATATTTAGAGAGAAGCAGTCTAAATTGTTATAGGTAACAAAAATGTCCTAACTTGCAGAGGTTTCTACTGCCCTCATCATGTGATTAGACACCTTCTCTTGTTAAGCGCTGAACAACAAATACTTAAAATGAACCCCATGTCTCAAACCAGGTCTTTTCCCTCCACTTCAGAAGGCCCAGATGTAACGAGAGGCGTGGTGGTCCTTTCTTGAGACAGACCACATTGAAAGATCACACCTTTATTCACTGGTTAGGCTCCTCTATTCACTTCATGCTTTAACACCACCTCTACAAAATCCAAGGCAAAAACCCTGATAAAGATGGACTTTTCCTGTGAAGTAGCAGAACCAGCCATGCACGTGAGCACACATAAAAATCATCAATGTGGTAACACCAGAAGAGAGGACAGTGGTATTTACCACGTACTGCCACTCTGTAAATGTAATACTTACTAGACCGACACAGGAGCACCCGTGGAGTAGGTGTCAGTGGAGTAAGTGGCAGCTGAGTAAGTGAGGTGCTATGAGATGATGTGATAACACTGCTGAAGAGACCAGACCCTTGCCGAACTGGACTAAGCATTGGTGGCGGAGTGTAGGGGGGCAGCTCATGCGTCCGGTCTAGCAGATGGTCTCCGAGGACACGAGGCGAGCGAAGCTGACTCTGGTATAGGGTGGCACCGGAGTGGGACATGCTGAAGTTGAAGGAAGGAGGAGGTATGAAGAGAGGTTCGGGTCTGTGCCGATACTTCTTCTTGTCCTGCAATGGCTTGAAGTTTTCTTCCAATTTTACAGCACTTTGATGAGGTTTTTTGCTAATTTCCTAAATGAAAACAATGCTGAACTTCAGTATTTAGACATGCTTAAATGTGGTTTGCACACAATCCCCTACAGCTTAGGGCAACAGCCACAGAAAAACCATTACCACCAGGCAGTTAATCAGGTACCACAATAATAAGCCTGGTCAGTACAGTATCTGGTGCTACACAGAAACCTCAGGGGAGTGAGAAGAACCAGGACAAATTACCCTCACGTCCCTCAGCAAGCCCTCTGGGTCAAGGTAGGGCTGAGCCACAGGCACAGACACGGAGAGGCTGCTGCCAGCTTTTTAAGGTGCAGGGAATGGCTCTCCCAGGCCATGAGTCTCCCACACCCATCTTCAGCTCCACCCGAACACCATGGGCACTTCTATTTGCACTGAACACACACAGGCTGTTGGGAGTTACTTCATTACCCAGTCACAGTTTATTAGAAACTTTATATGAGATGTTTTCCAACGCATTTATTTTGTTTGACTAGGAAGGACAAATGAGCTCAGTGAAATTACTGCAATACTCAGCAGCAGGAAAGGAAGAAAAATGTAATAAATTCAAATTCTTTGCCTCTTATCACTACATTCCCATCAGCTTGAGTACAGTCCAGCTGCAACAAATCTTGAACTTAACTCTCTCCTGTTTCCTTGGAGGAAAAAGGGTAGTAGATGACCATTTGGGAAATTCACACACTGTAACATGCCTAGAATTCTAGAAATGTTAAAAATCATTTAACAATAAATCCTTAGAAGCAGAAGGCACAGAATTTGTGCAAACTTGGAATCTGGATTTCTGGTGGGGTGGGGGTGGGGAGGTGGGAAGAAACAGGTTCTCAGGTTGTGCTTTAAGAACACACAGAAGCTGGTAGATGAACACAGTATTAAATATACTGCTTTCAGGTGTTCAGATTGTAGAACTTAAGGATAAACTTGGAAAGCAGAAGAAAATTTTTGACAGATAGGGTTACTCCAGAATGTCTGCATCATCTGGTAAGTTCTACTACTACATAAAGTAAATTACTACAATGTATGTTTAGACAACATACATCTTTACACCATGGGTGGTTCTTGAGAATCACATTCACCCAATAAAAATCATGTTAAAGGAGCATTAGCACTGTCACCCTTTATCCCTTATGTTAATATGTTCCAGCTTGTGGAAATGTTTTTGATTACCGAGGTCCTGTCCTCTCTGTTAGATCATGGCTGTATCCTCTCCAACAGCTGTTGACAATTTTTCTCTCCAAAAAAATTAAGTTTTGGAAGAGTTTTCCTTTTGCAGGAAAAAAGAGCAGCTTTACAGAGAATTTTGTGTATAATGGACATTCAGAACAGTGAAAGGGTGAGGGTGACCTATAACCACAGACACAGTCCATCACGATGGTGAACATTTAGTGTTCAAAAAGGAGAAAGAGGAAAAAACCCTAAACTCAAGGAAAAAACCAAACAAATCAAAACCTAAAAAAACCCCAGAAGGCCAGATCCAAGTCTTTGATTAAGGGCTCATTTTGTTCTGCTCTTTAAATGCCAAAGAGCTGGTGCTCCTTTCTCACTAATGTAAAGCAAACTAACCAACGAAGACAGCATCTTACAAGTCCTATACACCTCCATCTCCTACGCTGCTTCACCTACAGTATACCTTAGCGTCAGTGTGGTTATGCCAACACTACTTTCAAAAAAGATCACATCGAATATTAAAGGAGATCGTGATGTCCATGGGCTCTCAACGCAGATTCACCCCAATACTTTTCTGAAGCTCCAGGAACGGATTCCCATTATCCAAGACTGAATGCATCCTTGTGGGCCCTGCTGCCGCACCTTGATAGATCCACCCAGGGTAGATCTTGATGGACCTCACTTGACTGGTAGCTTCAGCTCACCGTCCTGTAGCCTTGCTGAATATTTAGTTTCCTTCTGCTGTTTGATTTTACTGATTCCATGAGCTTTGTGGGAGCTTTTCTGGACAGCTCAGAGCACAGTATAAATAAATGCAACACAGCTCCAGTTCTTTGCTGTTAAAAAAAAAGTCTCCAATGGCGCAATCTCTTTACAGAAGAAGAGGGAACTGTACATCTTTTGATCTTTGAACGTTTCCAATGCTACTGATTATATAAAGGATAGGATCCAGAGAGAAAACTGCACGAGTTTAGTTTGCTTGGGCAGTAACAAAGACTGCAAGCATAATTTTGAGTGAATGTATGCGCATTTAGTCAAGCACTGGCAGATTTAATCACAGTCACTTTACATACGTTGCAGAAACACACAAGCCCAAGCCACCTACTCTGATGTCTCTAGAGAAGATCTCCCACTCAGAGCTCACGGATTCAGAAAAGACTGTCCCTTTTCTCTCCAGAAACTAGAAATAGAAAAGAAAAATTGTACTGCTGAGTTACAAACTAAGTATTGTGAGATGCTGGCTTCCACAGTAAAGTGGAAGTTTATGCGTAAAACCTCTGTCTGAAAGGACGAGAGTAAAACATTTTATATATATTTAGAATTAGTGTGTATATCTGAGTGAAGGGTCAGGAGGGGGGTGATAAATACACAAATATTATAAGGAGTCACCCACGATGGTATATGCTGTCCCCTCGTTTAGCCAACAGCCTCATGAAGAGAAGGAAAAAAATCACAAGAGTATTTCTCTGCATTATACAGATAATACCATACAGTACTTATACTCTCCGGTAGTCTCTTATCACGGCGTAGTCTGCAAGCACGAATTTGAAGGAATGAGCAGCATCTATTCCTACACTGGAACGCAAAATAAATACTGCTTGCTCCAGGACTCTTTCAGGAAAACAATAAAGAGCATTCTCACATCTCATTCAAGTACTCATCAATTCCTCGTGCTGCCTGACAATTTCAGTTTTATGAGCAAAATGAAAGCACTAAGCATAGCTATTTTTCCTATATCAGAATTCCCAGTGATTAACCCTTAGATCTGATGCATGCAGAGAGAAAGGGAAAAATGACTTCATCGCAAAACTCTGAGTCGGCAAGTTTCATATTGGCTTAGAGCACACACTGTAAGCACTGCGCAGTGCCCTCCTATTTTTGGCTGAAATGAGAAGCACGTATATCTGACTTTAAAAAACAGGAAGAAATAAAACTGCTGAATTTAAGCAATAACATAAAAACAAAGCAGCCTGAAAAGGAAAAAACAAAAACAGTAAAAAGATACTAAATCCCTTTGTTCTAGTGGGATAAAAGAACATCACATTCCAATTCCAAATGATTTATTTTCAACTGAGGTCTTGATTCCCCAGCAAAGGGAAAATTAATATTTTCAAATGATTGAGGAAGAAATGCTGTGATGCTACAGGCCTTTTTTGTTTATTAGGCATCATTAAGATTCCGGAAAATATTCTAAAATATGGACGTTTTAGAAAGTAGCAGCACTATAAGCAAAGGGATCTAATAAGCACAGCACAGTTAGTGGCAAGAAATGCAGCACTCACAGAGGATGAGCAGGGGTTGGCCACTTTTGGACTGCACGGTGGAGAGTAAGTCATCTTCACGAGAACAGGCATCTCATCATCTGACACAGAGTTGGCAGGCTTGTCTTTGACTGTGGCAGTGCTGGCAGAGGGCTGCGTGCTGGGCTCGGGCGACAGAAGCTTTACAGGGACAGACACTGGCATGACGATGGGTGCGAGACTATCCACCTCTTTAGGCAGCGGCTGCTGTGGTGGTTTCTCTCCTTCATCCTGTACAGACAATTAAAGGCTTTCAGCCCGAGTGAGGGAGGGCTACTTCTGGATCGATACACTACGCAACGTACGCACCGTGGCTGAAAAGAAGTGGCCAGGGTTACAAAACACACAACAGTGTTGCTTCTTGGACTCTTTATTTGCCTTGAACGAAATTGGCAGATTACTTATAACTCCTGCATAGGATTCAGCCTCGGTGATAAATAACCACATTAAGCATCTTTACAAGATAACTCGCAGGAGGGGAGATAAACACGTGCTCTTTTTATCACTATATAGACAGAATTCTCCATCACCCACCTAAAAACAAAGACACAGATGGTGTAACTCTGGTAGCTCTTTGCCTTCCTGTGGTATTCCCCATTAGGACAGAATTTCTAAAATATCAGGACAGAGAAAGACTAACTGACAGGGCAAGTTATTTTTATGCAGAACAATTCAAACCCACATTTTTGGTTTGGTATTTGTTGATACCTATAGAACTAAAACATTTGGGAAGAAAGCTGTCAAAGATTCAACAATCCTGCTCCTTCAATTAAAGCCTGGGAAGGCTTCCAATAAACATCCCTTAGTCATCCAAGTAGTCCAAATGAAAATAAGGAAGGCCTGATGTTCCTGATATTTCTAATATAATAAACAAACATGAGGGGAAAAAAATTAAGACGCTCCTGACACGACTTTGTAGGGTGTTTTTGTAACATGCAGAGAAACAGAGAGGGACAAATGCTGTTCTGTCCTCCACCACTGCCTCTGACTTTAAAGCAAGACTTCTGGCCCACAAACTAGCAGAATTATGTGCATTTCTACTTACACAGGGTAAGACACAACAAAACAGCGCTGAGAAGAACAAGTTTTGACAGCAAAGCAAAGCATGGCAAAGCAAGCAAACATTAACACAGAAAGGAGAGTGTCTTTACAGAAGTAAAACGAACTGCTACCTGTTTGAAGTTAGGAGATGCTCTTACTCCTCCGTGTGACCTCATGTGACCATTTAGAGCAGGCAAACTCTTAAACTCCTTCAAGCATATTGAACACATTAGCTTGTTCTTCGCATCAGCTCTCTCAGGAAGTGTTTCTCTGTTCTGGCCACTATTTTTATTTTCATTTTTTTAGCATGGAACAGAAGAAGAGACATTAGTTTGGCATGTTCCCTTTGTTGCAAAGGAAGCTTTTTAGTCAAGGAAGTCAATAAAATTTTATAGCTAGATGGTTATGAAACCACAAGTAAGCACGGGGTGAGTGCTGTGGAATACGTGGGAAATAACCTCGATCAGCTGCTCCCAAGATGGGGAGAAGGAAAGTTTTGAGTAGGACACGCTCATCAAAACGTGGTCCTTGGTATGGAAAAGTCTGAGAACCCACAAGATCTATTATGACACACCTACATTCCCCCACTCATGACAGCAGTTAACAAGGACTTGGACACAATGCCTCTACTTATGGTAGACAACCGTGCTGGAGGACACCTCAGCCCTTCAGAGGTGAGACCTTAAGAAAAACAGAAGATCCCTGCTGCTAAAGATACAAATCCAAACCACACATCGTCCCTTCTCTTACAAATGCAACACAGAGCAAACTGCTCCCCCCTGCTTTTGGTTCTTTTTTTTTTTTCCTTTCTTTCTTTTTTTGAAAGACAAACCATTTATTTGATTTTATTGTTGCAGGGGAGGGTGGAAATCACACAAACTTAAATTCACAAAGCACAAAACTAAAGACGTTTCTAGAAGAGCAACAACTCTTACCTACCCAGAGTGCACTCCCCTCCCTCTAAACACAGCACTCCCTTGTATTTCTCATATTTAAATTAAAAAGACAAAAAAAAATCTTATAAAAATACCTTTGTTCTGGGGACAGCGGCTGTAGTCTGCCATCTGACAGTTGCACCTGCTATCAAAAGAGGAGAGGGGGAAAGAGGGGAAAAAAGAGAAAAGAATTTTTCAGGAAATATTAATGCATAGATGAAGGCCCTCACAGCATTATGTTTGCATTTTGCATATGATTTTACTAATATTAAAAGCCTCTGAGTTGAGAGCCTTACATGTCTCTCCAAATCAATGTCTCTGTGAGCATGGCTAGTACAAGTTTTCTTACACTCGCTTGCTGTTTGAAGCCTTTGCTCTGACCCAGAAGTGTTACTTTTGGAAACGGGGAGTTGACTAACTCTTCCTGAACAATCGAACCCTCAGGTGTTGAAAAATTAGCAAGAGCTCTGTGTTGTAATTGGGTCCCTCCTCCCCCAAAACCAAGGCACAACTTCTCAAAGCCTCTCGCGAGGGAAGCAGCAGCGCCGCAGCAGCAGTAGCTCTGTGCTGCTGCCAGCCTAGCCTGAAGCCAACCTAGCGGTGCAGACAGAAGTCTGTTAGTGCAGTTCCCCAAAACATCCCAGCGATGCCTGCCGCTCACATCCTAATCTTCCGGCTCTCCTGCAACTGTTTTGTTTCCACACCTTGCTACTCTTCTGCAAAACAAGTTTGGAGCACGGATCCAAATATTACCTACCTGAGGCCACGCGGTGCTGGGGGAGTCTTGCTGAGAGCTTTTGTTGTTCAGATGAACTCCCGAGGGTGGCAAAAGAGTTCGATGAGGGACAGTATTACCTACAGAATTAATCTCCTGCCGTGCGGGATCCTCTGTGGTCTCTGGTGGAGTGAGGCCAACGTGGGAGTTCAGAGATGGCGCTCTGCTCTCACTCGGGTATTGCTTCTGCTGATCTTGCTGCTGCTGCAGTAAACTCTGCGGGTACAAGTGCCTGTACTGTTCATGAGGATCTTGGTAGCAATATTGAGGCACTGCTCCCAACTGGATAAGCTGCACAGGATGACTTGGATCCTGAGAGTACTGGTGTGGTTCATGCATAGTCTTTGGATCGGGTTCCCTGTGATATGGAGAAAGCGGCAATTGCATCTGTTGCTGCTGTTGCTGTAACTGCTGCATAACAGGTTGCGTTTGGTAATACTGAGCTATTTGCATTGGACACTGCCGCTGCTGCTGCTGCTGCCGAGTTGGCTGTTGCTGCTGGATCTCCTGTATTGAGAGCCGCTGATGTCCGTGCTGTGGCTGAGCGTAGTATTGAGTCTGCTGCAAGTGCTGCATCTGTTGCGGTAAGAGCTGCTGGGACTGCATTTGTGGAACATGCGCCTGTCCTTGCTGAAACGCAGAATGCATCTGCATTTGTGATAAATGCTGCTGGTAGTCGTAGTACAACTGTTGGTGCTGCATGACTTGCATTTGTTGCTTTTGCTGTGTGCTTGCAAAATTCTGGTGTGTTTGCTGTGGCAGTGGTTGATATCTTTGTACACTGGAAGTTACAGGCTGTTGCTCAACTGCTGGCTTCTGGGACAGCAGCTGCCTGAGCGCACTGTCACCGGAATTATCTGCCATCGAAGACTCAGTGTGCAAAACCTGAGCCATGTTGTTGACTTGAATTCTCAGATTTTGGTTAGCAAATACTTGTGTAAAGGAGTCCAATTTATGCAGGACTCCACTGGTAATTTTTTGTGATCGATTTTCACTGGGTTGAGAGTAAGAATATTGGTATCCATCGTGGGACTCCCCTTGCCCGAGGGGGCTCCACATTGCGCTTTGATTATTCAAATTGTTCCTCACTGGGACATGGTTTCCTGAGCCAGAATGTGTCCAACTGGTTTGTCTAGATGTATCCATTGACCCAAGACTTTTTGAACCTACAGGCAAAGCTATACTGTCTCTTGAATCTTGGGGAAACTGGGGGGAGAGGGGGGATGCCTGGGGAGCATCCATAACAGATGTCCCATAGCTATGATTTAGAGATGGAAGGGAGTTCATTTGGTAGTACAAGTTCTCATTGCTGTTGGCAGTATGGTTAGTTTTATACAATTGCTGGTCCCCCATTTTTGGTCACTTCTGTTCCAAACTTACAGGCACACGAACCATTGAAATCTCTATGAACCCTGAGATAGCTGAGTGAGGGGACGGGAGGGGAGGGGAAAAGAAGCTAGAATTACTTATAATTCAGCATGTCCATGTGCATCACAAGGACTAAGATTTCCTCCAGTCTGTCAGTAATCCCAATCTGACTTGACGTTGCTTCACATCTTCAATAAATGGACCACAGCACAAATCCTACACAGATCAATAGGTTCAGTGTGCCAGGCACCTGCAGAGTAAGAGAAAGACAAGGTAAGTGCTGGCTCTCTGCATAAACTGTTATTGTTATTGCCTCAAAGGAAACTGTAAAATCTCCTAGTTTGAAATACATGATCAGATGCAAAATTGTAGCAGCTGGGCTATTCCAGAGCCGTTAGATTACTTCATTTCATCCCATTATCCTGCCTCTTCTCTAGTGCTCTGATAAAATCATTCTGCCAAACTAATAAAGGCTTATTCTTGAAAACTGTTTTTTCCCCTAAAGTATATGAACATTCAAGCAGTTTTAGCGGGCCACATACTGCTCTCTCATGACTAGTTTTAGCCAGACAGTTGACTATCAAGCCAAGTCACCTTCCTAGTGTTACAGCCTTCTTGCCAGAAGCAACACGCCCATTTTATAACACAAAAATCAAGTACTGCGGACACCACGGGTGCCTCCACAAAGGCGTGAAAAGGCAGGTAAAAGAAAACCATGGCTTTGAACAAAGCTGACCGTACTCAGATGTCAGCATCTAAAAGGACATACAGAAAAGTTAATTGCAATCTGGGATTTGCGCAGAGCCTTCCACAGCTTCTCACAACTTTCCAGGGTATCTACAGGAGGTGTCCACTGGTGGTATGAAAATAGAGCATCACTGAAGAATAAGATGCAACACTAATGCTCATTGCTGTGACAATAAAAAAAAAAAATCATGAGCATAGTTACCGAACTGCATCTGTGCACGTAGATTTGTTTGCTACATCTATGTGGAATCTGATTAATGCTAAGACCAAATCAGTCCATGGAAATCTTTTCTGATCACTCATCTTACATCGGGAGTGCTGAACTCCAACTTCTGTTCTACTCTCTCACCCTTCCCTTCTTCGCTTTGCATTATTTTAACAGGACTAATTTATACCGAATGCAACTTTTTATCATTTTTATTGTATAAACTGTAATTCAAAGTAACACTTTACAGATGTCTGTACTGTTTTCGATGAATAAAACAAAGGCACATTACAGGGTTGTTTTACTATTCCACAGTATGAAGCAATCACTGCATCTACAATCACACACATGCATAGAGGTACAATATGCCTATGCACACATAAACACGTTTTAACATAAAAGTTGATTCTGAACTTTAACAAGAGCACAAAAATATTAGACCACAATCCTAACTCTGCCTCCTTCACATCTGCCTTTCTAAATGTAATGCTTTCCACCAAAGACTCCTAAGTATTGATGTCCTTACCTTTTTAAACTTAGGAGAATCCTTGATCTAGATGGATAAATGTGAAGTCACTGATGGAGAAAATTTTAACCATTGCCAGATGCATGTTAGTGAGGTCTGTGCTAGCAACAGCAAATAAGGGTAATACATAGCTGCAGGCAGAAAAAAACCTTTTCCGTTCTAGCATAATGTATGACAGAAAACCATAGCTCCCAATGAAGAGGGCTTTCAGTTTTTGTGTAAACCATCTGCAACCATTAGCATGTAACATTTTCACGTGACAAATAATGGCTGAGAATAATTGCAAGTTTATTTCCCCTTTCCAGAAATATACATTGCTTCATAGTTTCTCTGAACACACTCTCTTCCAGATTTTTATAGATGCACAATTAAAAAAAAGATAGGAGTCAACAATGAATGGTCAAGGCTGCCAACGCGATTTTTCAGCCACAACCCATCTTCAAAGACTTCCTATTAAAAATTATGAAGGGAAACTAAACAAAGCCTCCACAAAACATTCAAAGGGCATAAAAATAAACACTGTGTGATATTTCACACTGAAAGGCCATCAACTTTTACAGGAAGAGAGGGATCCTGCACAGGAATATGCATCTCCTCTTATGCCTGCCAAGTTAAGAAAGCTCAGCTGAGATCTCTGAACACATCTTCCCATGAAAACAGGGCACTATTGGATCTGTCGATACACCTCTTGTATAGGAGGTATGTCCCATTTCACCTATTAACAGTGTTGTAATGTACACCACGTTCCTTGATTTTGGCCCTTCTTTTTAAAGTTTGAAGTGACAAGTATTAGTCAAAGGACAAGAAATAATAGTGATTCAAACCAGTGAATGAGAATAAAAGACCATAAGAATTTCAGGAGTAAGGACAGTAAGAGCACTTATTCTTAAGGCAGCAAACAGCATGATTTCAGTATAAAAATGAATCAAGTGGCCAGCCAGGCCCCTGACCCCCTACTTTTCCAACAGGCAGGAGCACCACGGTGGCAGATGCTACCGCCTCTGTACCAGCAGCTACAGCTAGTTTTGTGATCACCAGAGAAAAAACATCAGCCCTTGGGCACGCACCAAATTCCACTTACTGCACCCTTTCACCTGGGGGTTACCTGTCACAGTTCTCAGGGTACTGGAAAACAGTCAGGAAGGTTTTATATCTGATGCATTAGCACAAACCCCTCTCTTCCCCTCTCGGGGGGGGTGGGGGTGGTGTTGGGGAGCTCATAGAAATTTCCTCTCCAGCAGCTCCAGCATCCTCAACTCACCTCCAGTTTGGGAGGTGGGACATATTGTTGTCTGTTAGGTAGATTACAGAGTTATCATCACAGTTACACAGAAACATTTGTAAAAATGTGAAAAAAATTCTAATGGAATATTGTATTAAAATACCAATCAAGTCACAAAAGGACTGGAAAGTTCAGTCACCACGAGAATCACATTTGAAAAACTTTGCATTGTTTTCAAACACCCTCCCCCCCCCCACCCCCCCCAAAAAAAAAAAAAAAAGAAAAAAGATAAAAGAAAGATTAAAACATTCCTTTCACAAAAGCATCACTGATCTGGAGGGAGAAAAGTGCAAATGTTTAAAAAGCATTGTTATTCTACCTTCAGGTAATACAGAAAAAAAAACAGATAGGCACACTGATAAAAGCATAATCAGTAATAAACCAGTCCCTTAGATAGCAGATTTTTTTTTTAGCACTTGAACAGGCTTAAATTCAAGGGCTTGATGCTGTATACACTGAGCATTTGCCATCAGCTTTAACAAAATGCATTTCTTGTCGGATTAAAGTCTAACAGAGTATTTCAGTGCTGTACACATCATCATTAAGGCTTTAGGGGCACCAAAGTTAGTCTCTGGCCAACTGAGAAGCCATTGGCGGTGTACTGAATGATTTCTATTTCTTTCAATGATAGGAAGAAAAGGGTGCTTTTTCTCCTTTTGTTTAGCACTCCTGCCTAAGCATCCATCACTGCAATTTATTACAACAACTCCTCTAGCTACTAAATGGTTAACTCAAACAACTAAAAGCAGCAGGAGTTTTAAAGCAACAATGGTTCTGCAGTTCTGTGTTTCTTCTCTCCGCAAGTCATTTATGCTACTTAACCTATTACATTTCTGACATTACAGATATATCCCAATTACACAATCATTACAAAGAAACATGAAAACAAATACAAAAGGATAGAAACAATTCTGTAGATTGCCTAGAAAGAGAAATACCCTACTTAAGTTTATGGATGGAATCTGGACTCAAACTAATGGGAGTTCAATTGATTTCAACAGAGACAAGGTTTCGCTCCAACTCTTTCATCATTCCAGTGTGGTCCCCTGCAACTTGCACAGCTCCATTCTCCAGGCTGAAAGCCAGGGACATGCAAAGCTGGCTGAAATGCCTTTGTACACTCCAACTGTCTCCCTCTTAGAACACAAGCAACTGTAAGGCAATACAAGTAGTAGTCTCTCCTGGAAGCATGCCATAACTTAATCCTGGTAAACATGAAATGAAAGAATATTCCAATGTTATCAGTCGTCAGTAAAGGTGATCTGATTTTCCTCCTTCACAAACTGTATCACTGGACAGTCAGAAGAACTTAGAGAAGACGACAGGCAGTGAAATATCAAGGAGATGGTAGTTACAACATAAAAAAAACCCACTCCCAGCTCCATCACACACCACAGAAGCTGAAACCTGCAGAATTTTTCAACTCTAGTAAACAACAGATCAAGCCACAGTCACACAATCCAACTGCCCAAATCCACACAAATTTCAGAGCAAGACATCCACTCCAAATAAGTCAGTGCATGAAAGCTGGCCTGCAAAACCAGGACTGAATACCAGCCAGTGCCAGTTTCCGAACTGAGTTAATGGAGAGGGATGACAAAAGACTGTAGGAGAGCAGATGCTGAAGGAAGCAGACTCATTAAAAGGCCATAAAGTTATAGCACTGATCTAAGCCATCTCAGTAGGCTGCATGGCTGTGTATCAAAAGGGAATTGGATCCTATGGTTTGTCCAATTTATTTCAAGTTTTTCAGCTGTCACTTAAAGCAAAAATCTGCATACTTTTATAGATTAATTACTAGTTAGCCTGAAAAAAAGAAGTCTGCATAAGATGGCAGATGCAAAAAAGACCTCCATATTCAACCAGCTTCTGCAGGACAGAGCACCTGCAGCTACTCTCAAGCAACAGTATCAGCGGATGCTCATTTGCTGGGGCACCATCCCTCCTCACGTCCCTCCCTCCAGGACGGTAACGTTAGTTAAAGCAACTTTAACCACCACTCTTAGCAGCCTAAACTGTTTTTTATAACACTTAACTCAAGGCATTGTTGCTTATAGAAATGTGCCATTGCTGTGTGTTCTCCCAACACTGCGGACATGCTTTAATCGTGCCTTACCGCTCTTCAGTCGCACAAGCTGAGACAGGACTTTCTCAAGTGGCTGTCTTTTTGCTATTAGAATATAAGCTTCATTTTTAACTGCAGGTAAGATGAAATCCAAAAACAGAAGTCCTCTGTTCCCTTCCTTCCTTTCAATTTTCCCCCTCCGCCCCCCCACTTAGCTTCAATAGAAGCAAAGCAAAACAGGATTTATCTTATTCAATTTTTAGCCTTTTTATGAGAATGTTTTTATTGGACTCTTTTGTTATTCAGAACTGTGAGAGCTTCTGCTAAGCTATTCCTAAATCAAGACAGCCATCATTCACATCATCTTGCTTTCTGATTTCCTTTAGGACAGACACAGGAATATACAGCAGTTCCTTCCCTCCGTTCTGCTAACACTGATGCTACCAGCAGTCCCTGCCACGCGGGCTGACCATAACCCAGCCTTTAAGCAATAGCACAGACAGACATGATTTTCAGCTGGGCACTACCAATGTACAACCAGCACCAAGAACCCACCAAGAAGAGCGGCTTTAAAAACCAAGGGCACGCTACCTAAGAACGGACGCACCTGCATTACTCAAACCCAGCTCTCAGGAGCGAAGCTGGCACTACCCCTACATCTTCAGATGTGATGACTGCGGTAACGCTGGATGGCTGAGAAGCACAGAATTGGGAGAGGAAGAGTGGCGTATTTCAGAGACCCCTGTGCTATTGCAGGCTGTTTAGATAACAGGTTTGCTTCCGTAACTCTTCGTTTAGCCACAGTTCAAGCCCCAGCTCCATTTTTTTTTGGCACAGGAAATAAGCACGTGAAAAAAGCAGCACAGTACTGAAACAGAATGAATAATTTCTAACGCCAAGCAAGGTGGTTGGGTGAACTAGCAAAGAGAAAAGGGGAAAGAGAGGTGAGAAAATAACTCAAAGATCTACTTTTTTTTTTAAATATCTATAGAAACCCTGAAGACATCTGATATAGCAATAAAGAGAGGCAGAGACTGAAAACAAGGGCCAAAAGGTATCAGGTTCGTGGCTATTTTGGTTAGAACAAACACCGAAATAACAATATGGATTTCAAGAACCAACGGTAATTTTCTATAGCTATCTCAAGGACAAATGCTTATAGGGCTGAAAACTTTTTCATCCCAATCCCAGATACAACTGCTCGTATGTTTTCTACTGCACTTCAATTTTGGCTTTCTTTGAATGGCGGAGATCTCAAATCCACATCCATATCTAAATACAAACCCCAAGGTTGGCGTTGGTAGGCAAAAACACCACCAACAAAATACCACTTCAGTATATGAGAACATAAGCAAATAAAATAATTGCAAAAGTGAAAAGAGGATTGAAAGGAAGCAAAATATTTAGTACACTGATTTTATAGAGAGCATAGTAAGAAAGCTCTTAAAATGGAAGGGGAAAAACAGATTAGCTGCTTTTTAATATTAATGCTGGTAATTCTTCAACAGTTGCACAAATCCTTCAAAAATTATCATTCCCTTTGCAGCTGAGCTCCTTCTGCAGTACAGTTTGAAAGGCTGCTGAGTCTCATGTGGCTGCTCATTTAAGCTGTTCCCATTTCCACTCTTAAGAGAGACTAGAATGTCCTAATTCATTTTAATAAAGAACATATTGGACTTGGGGGAGGGGAGAGCAACAACAGCATTGGGAGGGGAACCGAGCAATTTCTCTACTTCAATGAAGTTTAAAAAAAAGGCAACAAAAAAACCCAACAGCAAAACCAAGAGTTGATCATCTCAGAAAAGTCTCTAGAAAAGGGGGAGGAGAAAGGAAGACAAACAAGCAGAAACATTTTCCTCTCCTTTTGATCTAAGTTATAAGTAGAAAACGCATTCTGAGGCACTGGTAATTTAATGAAAACTTTTTTTCCCCAAAACTAACAGAATTCTGGTTATTCAAGAAGAGAAGGCTGATTTCTAAATAAAGCCATTAACTCAATTTAGTTTAAGGGAGATACAGTTCCATGAGTCCCGAAGAAACGAAGAAGATTGCCTCAACAAATCTGATTATCTTTGCTGTCAGAGAATTGGCATTACGGTTTCGAGGTACTTTGAAGGGTTCGGAGAACTGCGACTGAAACAGGCATCACATTACTTCATAAAAATGGCAAATATAAAATGATGTGTTCTCCTTACAATACTAATTAAAAATAAAAATAAAATACAAACCTTGACTAAGGCCAGAAGGGCACTAGAATTGCATATTCCATGACTAAGCGACTAAAAAATGCACAGAAGACAGCATTAATTAAAGGGGTTGATCACCTGTGATAAACACGATTTTTTTAATATTCACCAATACATTACTGCATATTTGATCAAGGCTGAAGCTGTCTATAAAACTTGATTTGAAATCTCTTCAGCCAATCTGGGTTTACTGACTGCTTAGATGAAATAAATTGTAGTACCTTCTGCTGAGTCCTACATCAAGGGCAATAATCTCAAATGCTTCCTGGAAAATAAACGTGTCCTATTATCAAAACTGCCCTCAATTTCATATTTTAGTTTATTTCTATTACTGAACCGAGTGACTTGTTTTTCCCCAGCAAGATCCTAATTCTGCAGACATGACAAGACCCTGGCATGAAGATCTTAGGACAGACAGGTTAGATCTTGCCCACTTATCGTATGTGGCTACATTACAACCTCTGGTCACTGCTGTTGATTTGGGGGAGGAGGGGAAATTTTTATGCCTTTCCACTCAAACATCAATCCATTGGCTATTGTTGGGACCACAGCCATGATAAGCATACAATTTTAGTATAAGGTGAGCATCCTTATAATGCACTTAAACAGTTTCTTCCTGACCTCTACAGTGTTTACACTCTGAAGCTTGTAATGTGATCGCCTTTTTCCGTAACTCTAAATGCTGTGAAACAGTCAGAGAACATATGCTAGGATTTGCAAAAACAGGCAAGAAGGAAACATCCTGAGACAGATAAACAATTTAAAAAAAAAAAACAGGCAGAAGTAGTAGTATGTGGAAAATAGCATATGGCTAAGCTTTCAGTAGGGAGGGAACAGCTATTTTGAGCCCAGTGTCTCCCCCAAAAGAGACAGTTTTCAGAAATGCAGCTGCAGGACTCTCTGAAAAGTCAATCCCTATAAAACACATCATGTTGGTAGCTAGCAATGGAGCCAAGTAAAATCCAATGGCTATGCAGAACTGACCACTGTGGCTGCTTCTTTTTATTTTAATTTAAGGTAATGTCCATTTTGCTTGTATGAGACTATATAGCCAAGATAGTCCTTTAAGAAAGATTTAAATGTGTGGGGATCTCCTGTGTCATACATACTGTGGTACATAAAGTAACATTTTACAGGACACAAAGCCAACACACAACTAGTAATGTTTGAGAAGTCACATAAAGCCACAGAGACTCAGAAGCCCAAATTTTGGAAAACAGTCAAAAAGCATTGAGCCTCATTAAACAAGCCAGCCTCATAGAAAGCGGACATATGATACTGCAACATTACCTGATTTTTGAGGATTTGTGAGACTCCTGTATCTTGCTGTGCTGTCTTTGCCATAACATTTCATGCTGCTTTCATTCTGTGATCTCAGAATGATGTATCTAAACATAAAGCAAAAGAATGGAAATTAGTTTTTCCCCCCACGTGATTATCTTATAAAATATTACCAGCTTGCCCCAAACCATGAGCAGACCTGCAAGAATGAGCTTCCTATTGTAACACAACCAAATACTAACTTCTATTCAATATAGTATCTGTTCTTCAAGTCACTATTACAGAGGACATCTATCAGCACTATAACTCCCTTAAAGAACAACCACGAACCTCTTTCCTGTACCAGTAGTGAGAGACTGCTTCATTATCAAATCTCTAGGATTGATACATCCACAGTCCTTCAAATTACAGACTGAAATACAAGTAAATTCATCTTTTCTTCTTACTCAGCTTGGTGCCTACTGCAAAATGAGGAATGGGTTATGTTGATGAAATAAATAAAACAAGACTGTGCCACTACTGCAGAGACCGTAAAGATTTCACGGCATCTTACGCTGCTTTGACAGAACCCAAAGACAGGCTGAATGCTCTCACAGAGAGGAGATTTGCTGGCCCAGAGCTTGCAACCTACATGACGAGCATCACACAAACAAGAGAAGGCACAGCAATCAGGAAGGGAGGGATTAATGAAAGTCAAAGGTGCGGGAGATACAATCAAGTTGTCACCCAGTGCAGAAGAGATATCTAGACAAGGCATCTTAAATTATTTAAATGAAAACAACACATTTGTTTTTGTAGGTGCTGCTGCCACGACGGCTTTTAGGGAAGGCCCTGAACACCCAAGGGTTTTAAGAAAGCTGGCTGACATCGTTGCGAGGCTGCTCTCCATAATCTTTGAGAACTCGTGGAGATCGGGGGACATCCCAGAAGACTGGAAGAAGGCTAATGTCACCCCCATCTACAAAAAGGGCTTAAATGAGGATCCAGGAAATTATAGGCCCATCAATCTTACTTCAGTCCCTGGAAGTTATGGAACGAATCCTCCTGGGGGCTATCACAAATCAAATGAAGCATGTGACTGGGAAAAGCAAGGACAGATTCACCAAGGGCAAATCACACTTGACAAACCTGATCGCCTTCTATGACAAAGTAAGCTGCTCAGTTGATGTGAGGCGAGCTGTGGACATTGTCTACCTGGACTTCTCCAAGGCTTTCGATACAGCTTCCCTGAGCCTTCTCCTAGAGAAGCTGATGCGTTATGGTCTAGACAAGTGGTCTGTGCAGTGGGGAGGGAACTGGCTGACAGGCTGCACCCAAGGGTGCAATAGCTCCTTTTCAAACTGGCAACCTGTCACAAGTGGGGTCCCCCAGGGATCAATATTGGGCCCAACGCTGTTTAATGTCTTCGTAAGTGATCTGGATGATAGGATCAAGTGTACCCTGATGAAGTCTGCCGATGATACCAAACTGAGTGGGGAAGCAGACACTTCAGGAGGGAGAGCCACTCTGCAGGAAGACCTGGATAGGCTGGAAGAGCAGGCTAACAAAAACCTTAAGAAGTTCAACAAAGAAAAATGTAAGGTCTTGCACCTGGGAAAACATAATCCAGGAGTGCAGCATGGGCTGGGATCTACCCGGCTGGGGAGCAGCTCTGTGGAAAGGGACCTGGGGGTCCTGGTGGACCAGCAGCTCAATATGAGTGAACAGTGTGCTGCTGCGGCAAAGAAAGCCAGCAGGATGCTGGGTTGCATCAACAAGAGCATCACCAGCAGAGATAAAGAAGTCATTATCCCACTCTACTCAGTGCTAGTCAGGCTACACCTGGAATACTGTGTTCAGTTTTGGTCCCTGCTATACAAAAAAAGATGTGGACAGGCTGCACAGGGTCCAGAGAAGGGCCACAAAGATGATCAAAGGACTGGGAAGCCTGCCATACGAGGAAAGGCTGAGAAAACTGGGTTTGTTCAGCCTTGAGAAAAGTAGGCTTAGTGGAGACCTCATCACCATGTTCCAGTATTTAAAGGGTGGCTACAAAGAAGATGGAGACTCCCTTTTTACAAGGAGTCACATGGAAAAGACAAGGGGTAATGAGTACAAGTTACTCCTGGGGAGAGTCCAACTGGACACATGAGGAAAATTTTTCACAATGAGAACAATCAGCCATTGGAATAATCTCCCCAGGGAAGTGGTGGATTCCCCAACATTGGACACTTTTAAGATTCGGTTGGATAGGGTGCTGGGCCATCTTGTCTAGACTGTGCTTCTGCCAAGAAAGGTTGGACCAGATGACCCTTGAGGTCCCTTCCAACCTGGTATTCTATGATTCTACGAAACAAGCCTGGAAGCTTAAGGTGCGATTCACAGCTCACTGACGCCAGTGGGAAACTCTTCATTCGCATCAAGCCCTGCCAGGTTTTGGAAAGTCATTCCAGGCTTAAGAAGAAACTGTATAAACAACCACTTGTGGGAGAAGGGCACAGATAACCTCAGTGACCTCAATCAGCATTTTCCTCCTCTCACCTTCACGCTAGATTCACTTGTTTAAATTATTCTTTAAAAATCTCTGATAATATGTCCCAAGCACTATGACACTACTACATACAGCAAGAAGCCACCCCGCAAGACCAGCAGTTCCTTGCACAGAGCAAGTGCCCTCCCTTAGCCCATGAGCAAGGTGGGGGAGATGAACCCAAGCAGCTCCCTTGCCTTGCCCAACACCAGCCTCTGCTTCCCCCTTCAACTCCCCCCAAGCCCACAGGAAACAGACAGGTCCACAGCACAATCCAGATACCAACCCACTCCATCAAAACACACACCATGGGAGGCAGCGGAGCTCCTTACAAAGCCTGACCTGCCTAAAACATCTTTCTTCGACAGAACACCTCGCTGATGGTAAATGCTGGTAGCATTACACAGGGACACGTGGATTTTCTTGGATCCAAGTGAGTTTTTGCCTTCAACATTATTGCGTTGAGTCCCAGTAACTAAAACCTGTGTGTGTCCATGTCTTGCTATAAATGTGAGCTGAAATTCTACAAACGTCCCTGCAAGCAAACCCTTCATCACCTGCTTGCACCCTATCTGCTGATGGCTTTTCTCAGCAAATCCCGTGAATTTTCCTCTTCGCTGAAGTAAGACAGATTTTAATAAGCCCACATGTACTTAATGCTTTATCTAACTTGTTTTTTATACTGGTATTTAACACCTTCAGGTCTGTAACAGGCATATTGAATTTTCTGGATGACTGACAGGTGTATACCATCGCTTTGTGTTTGTAACAGGAAATACTCAGAGACACTGGGAAAAACCGAGGTTAACGTCAGTGGAGCCAAAAGAGAAAGTGGTGTTGGTTTTTTTTTTGCCCCCGTGTAACATAGCTGCCAAGATGTTTAAATTTCATTAAAAAAAAAAAACCTGCTATATCATGAGGAGCGACCAAAGTCACAGTATATAGTTTTGCTTTCTTTTTCATTTATCCATCTGCTTTGGAACAACGAATGCTAGTGTTTAGCCTAAAAATGCCGAAGAATTCTGCAGACAAACCATCCCTGGCAGCTTCCTACAGAGGCTAGGCTGATGGACACTGGGAAAAGCAACAACAGGAATGCACAAGGAAAACCCTTTCCTGTTTTTCTTATTTGTTTTGGCTGCTTTTCCCACTATACCACCTTCATCATCAGAGCTACAATACCACTCATATGCAGTTGTATGTAAATTAGCAGATACGTGCAAAGCTCTCATACGTAATACCATAATTAAAGCATAAAACTTTGGGCATGTTAGAGCCAGAGATAGTGAACTGATGGCTGATAAATACTGAAAACAGTCCCAATGTAATTAACACAGGACCAAACATTGCAAAAATACATAAAATTCATAAATGAGGTTTTAATTCCTTTCATTAAATTTTAATCAGCATCTCATTTTTTGAGGCTTAGATTAAAAAGCAATCTAACTTTATATTCCTTTGCCATATTCTTCAGTTTTGCTCTCATCCCGGCCCCTAGATTTTGCACATAACCGAAGCACAGCAAGGAGAAACTGAGAAGTGAAGCCTACAGCAACATTTACAAATTAAGAGCTAAGTCAGAGATCAGCTGTCCCATACACACAATATAAATTTTCGTTCTTCTCTCTTCATTAGGATTGATGACACTGCTGGAAAATAAGGAGCACATAATGCCTTTTATGGGAACGTAAAACACAGACAAATTATCAGAGAGAGAATGCAGCTAAATCAATTTCTCATCTCAAGATAGTAATGGAGGCAATTTCTTGAACTTTACTATGCTTGTAACGTATCGATCAGCAAAGCTTCACACTGAAAGTTAAACTAGGTATTTTTCCAGTGGTAAAATGGAGGATGGCAGTAAAACTCTAGGCAACACACCAAAGAATGGGGATTTTCTCCAGCCACGTTACAGTTCAGAAACTCAAAAGTTTTCACCTATTTGCAAGTTATTGCAACACGAGAAGAAGATTTCTAGGTGAAGGCTGAATTAATCCTGCAGGAGCCTTCACAGAGCAGATTTAAGGAGAAGCAGAAAGACACAGTGCTGCTCTAGGAGCGATGGCACAATCACCAGTACCGGTTATGCTACCTGTGGCATGAGGCTGCGGCAGCAGCTTGGGGGCAGCATTTTTGTTGCAACACTTCAGTTCCCCTTGGCTGCAGGTCACCATAAAGAGCCATTTCCCAGAGGTCTTTCAGCCTCCGCTGTGACTACATTGTGCTCCGAGATGCTGATCCCCTTCCTGAACTTTTGCTACTGCTCCAAGGCCTAATGGCAAGTTCGGATGAGGAGAACCTTTGTCTGGCCGATGAAGATGCCCCACTCAACCACCATGAAGAGCAGTGACACCAAGGAAGGCCACGCATGTGCTCCAATGGCTGGCCAAGTGTGCCTGGCACAGGCCACGTGCTTCCAAGGACAATGTTTCAGCTGCACAGCAGATTTTAGATATTAAAAGAACAATACAGATCAAAGACGAGGATACACATATCCTTTACCAAAGTGAAGTGAAATGTTAGACATACACCCTTCTAGGATAGCCGTATTTACTTTAACAGGATGGACATTTGTATCATTTGACATTAAGAACGTAACAGAAGCGTGTTAAAATTGGGAACTCAGACTTCTTATAGATCATCATCAGAGCATCCAAAATGTGTTTGGGAGAATACAAAAAAAAAAAAAAAGGTCATTTGGGATTTCTCTTCTCCTGCTCAGTGGCCGCCTGTCTACCTAATCATACACAAACATAAGCTGATAACCTTCCCATGAAATGAATAAACCCACCTACTTTAAATCAATGAAACAAGAGTTTACTGTATTTGTCATTATTTCTATTATAACAAGGGTGACCGAGAGCAAAGCATCCTATTATCTAACTTGGCTGGTCATGATAAAACAGTATTTAATTATTTTTGGAGCAGAAAAGGGGAACGTAAGCCACCTTAAGATAAGAAACACAAGAACAACAACAGAGTACATATATTAAACAAGCAATACCAACAAAGACTATAATATCAACTGGCAAAACCAGCAACAAAAAAGTTGAAAGTACCAGAACTATCATCATCAATCATGTACCATTAATTTGGTTCACTTAACACAACTACATCAGAGCACAGTCTTTCCCCACATACTGAAAGTCTGCTCTTAACCATCAACTTCATAATTTTGTTGCCCTTCCCTGGTCCATGTTCAGCTTTCTGGTTGCACTTTATTTCTTAGAGGAACTCTAGAAATTCAAATTCTCTTCTTACGACAGGATTCCTCATGCATGCAAGATTATTTTTATATGCTCATTTCTACATCTTTGAAATGCTTCAGGAGTATTATATTACATTTATTTCCACAGTACATCTCTTAGACAAACGACACATCTTACAGATGAGATGCTATGGCACAGATAGATTACAAATTCAAAAATCTATTAGTTTTTCATGTGTAGGATCCAGCACTTTAGATAACAGATACTGTACAATGCTAGATTATGTTTAAAGCTGTTTTGACTCGAGCTACTGGTCAGATGCCTACCAGTCACACAAAGCAACCGGGTGCTCACACTAGAAGAAACCACCATAGGCGTAACTGGTGACTACCCAGGAGATGCATGCCTTGAGCGACTGCATCAGGCGGCTGCTCTGCGGCACTGGCCAGAATATAACCCAGCTCCCTCAGGCAGGGCTCAGCTTGTCCCATCCAGGAGAAAATACTCTTTCTTGCAATTCCTTCCATCTTTCATTACATAACTTCAAACAGCGGCAGCAAATTAGTCGGGGATCCAACACAGCCTCCCTCTACAGGAGTTTAATTTATCTTCACAGCAAATCCATCATATGTACCAAGCTGGACAGGAGTTTGGGGGGGGGAGGGGGGAGAAATGCAGTTTACAGTTTTCTCATAAAGTGCATTTATGTAAAACAAGGCTAAAATGAAGTTATAAAAGCATACTTTCATTCTCACGTTTAATCTGAAAGAGGTTGGCTTAATATCTTACCTGTATGGTGTCATTTAAAAAGGATATTCCATTACATGGTACTGTCTAAAAGCTGGAACGGTTCTTCCATCAGTCTAATACGGCCTCTATGCAGACCAGTCAAGTTGAATAAAGTAAAATTATGGCAGTGACAGGCTGTCACCCGCCGAGGGAAGGCGTGCTAGCAAAACACTCATCTGAGTTGGAGAGGTATTTGCCAACAGCAGAACCTCAGATTCACTCTGGCAATCCTGTCTCCATCCCTGCCTTGTAAGCAAGCATGTTTGGGTAGGCAGAGGTTTGCCTGCCCATTCCTGCAACTCCTGTGCAAGACTGCTTCTTTCCTTTCTTTCCCTAAGCCAGTCCTTTCTCCAAAACTGAGTCCCTTTCCAAGATGCATTTTCTTCTCCTCTGTCATGCCAGGTGTCACTCCTCTGGTGCCTAGCCAGTCTCCTCTCCTCTGCCTCCAGTCAGCTCTATTCCCTCAGGTCCATGACCTATACCTCCTGCCACACAACCATTTCTTGTCCTCTCCTTATTGAATTTGGATAGCATCCTGGCCAGCAGTACAAGCTTGACAGCCCCAGCGATGCCTGAGAAACCATCATCTTCCCCTTCACAGCTCTCACACACTCGTTTCATGCTCATCTCCTTGGAAGGACAGTGGACACTCACTCCCCATCCCCTTCTTCATGACATTCGTACTTTTTGTGGGTCTCTTCCATGTCAGTTACTTTCCAGACCGAGGACTCCTGGTGGCTCTTTGTCACCCCATACTTGGGATTTTTCTTCTTCTTTACAACATTTTGTGGACTGGTGGAGGTGAGATGGAAGACAGGGAGGACCAGAGTTGCACATGGTATTGAAGACAGGGGAGCACCACGCATTTATGCAGCGGCACATTTATGCTTTCCTTTTTGTTTTCTGTTCCTTCACTAATGAGTACTGACACTCGTTTTACCAATCGTTACGTTGCCATTTTTACAGGACTATCACAAAGGCTCCTTCCAGAGCAGTAACACCTGGTGCAGCACTCATCAGGGCATACGCCACACTGTGACCCCCCTCCTCCTCCCACACACATGGCTTTCGTTCATCTACAAGCAATTTCCTCTGGCACTTTATCATCCAATCATTCAGTACAAGGAGTTCTCCTGCAACACATTTTAGCTAGCCCTTCTTTTCGTTATTCTTAATACCATAAGCCTACACTCTTGCAAAATTTCAGTTCTTTACTTTAAACTATGAGGTGACTGAAACTGTTCAAACAAAATCATCGCCAGAAATTATGTCAATAAACAACCCTGCTTCCCTGAAAAATCCTCAAACTATTCTTTCCCTTCACAAAATTACTGGAAAACAGCCACTCTCTTAAATTAAATTCCCCAATCACTCAAAAAAAAAATCTTTAAGCAGGCACTCCCCATAACAAGCTTTAGCCCTAATTGTTCCCGTTTGGCAGAGTTGAGAACACTTCACAGCAAGTTCTGTTAAGATCCGAACAACCTAACACTTGGACCTCTCGTACCATGCTAACGTGCCATCCCTGCCCCGAGAAGATGGAGCAGGAGCTCCACAGCTCAGGAAACAGCACTGCCAGGCCAAAAAAAACCCCACCCCAAACAAATAAGCAGGGAAACTTAAAAGTCTAACAGCTACTGCTTGGCTCCAGATCCTCCATGCAGAAGGTAGGAGGGGAAAAAAAAAAAAGACCCATCCCACCCCTCTGCAGACAGATTCCTATGCAGTGCCAAGAATATTTTGAAAGACACAAGATGTGTAATAACTTTTCAACTGAATATTCATTTCTGAATTGAAGGGAAACATCTTAAGGGCGAGTGGGCGTAAGGAACGATTCCTCCTCAGCACTGCCGCGCTATTTATTAAAGGCTGTGAATACCCACAAGAATTCAGCTTTGGCCTTCGCACTGTACGCTAACAAGCTTAGTTTACTGACATTCACAGAGCATATGGAGCTCTGCTTCAAATGATCCCTTTGAAAGGGACAATTAAATCAGACAACTGGAGATTGAACGACCAACAGAGCTAATTAAATTCTTAAGTCCTGTTTGTATATTTATCCAAATCTTTCTCACCATTCTTGCTGAGAAGGGGAATGGGTTGGCTTGGGAGGTCGAGGGAACAAAAGTATAGCTCCCCCTCCCCCCCCCAGTTACAGACCTGTTTGGAACAAAACTCGAGACACGAAATCAATGCAGCCAGTGGTGGAATTCGTCTTATTGTGACAGAAATATTCCATTTTCCCTAGCTTATATTTTAAATTGCTTTCTGATATACCAGGTTATTATTTTTTTAGCCCCTTTGGTTCCTTACATAATTAAATGCCAAGCCATTCAGCTTCTACAATTACTTTTACCATTTTCAGAGGAACATTGACACTCAGTAGCTTTCTCAACTTTCTGTGAAGAATTTATTCCTCACAAGTATTAGCTCCACTGAGTATTTTCTTCTTCATTACATTTAAAGCTCTTAGCCATCCCTATAGAAATCTTTTCCCTTGTACAGACTTTTCTATAGAGTAGGTAGTATTTGCCAATCCTCAATTTCCTTTCTTAGTATTCCACGTAACCAGAAGTAGCACAGAAAAGGGGAAAGGACGATGCTTTTTAATACCATGGTGCCTTCAGCTTGCAGGCAAGTGAAAATGTCTAAGCACATCTTATGGACACATTTTTGTAACAAATTCAGATTTTGCATTTAATACTTGCAAAAATAACAACAACGCTCCCAAAAGGTCTCCTAGCTAAGCTATAAGCATTTCGCCCCAATACCCTACAGGTACAGATACACAGCTTCTGAAGCTTTGAGAACTGGCTTCTATGATTTCCCTTAGAAGACCGCCTAAATTTTGGAGCATGCATGTTCCCAGCCCCTCTAACTTTGCTTTCAAGGTATTGCCCACACTAAAACAGGTCCAGCAGCACAACATTCCCTCTAATTTTACCAACTTGTGACAAAGCACACAGGACACCTTACAAAAGTACTTTATTGATATAGAAGTGACAAAGTAAACACATATGATTCTGCAAGGAGCAAGTTCATCCTGCTTAACACTTACCTGAGAGAAATACAAACAGAGAAACATAGATTAGGGTAATGTCTCCCTTCCCAGGTAGGCTAAGGAGAATTATTTGGCCAGTGGTTTTTTGGGGGCGTTTGTTTCATTTTGGGGTTTTTTTCCTGCTTTTTTTGTTTGGATTTTTTTTGTTGTTGTTTGGGTTTTTCGGGGGTTTTTTTGTTTTTGTTTTGTTAGTTTTGTGGTTTTTTTAATTTTGTGGACAACTGAGGGGAGGGGGAAAAAAGAAAAAAGAGCACTTTAAGGACAGGGCCTTTTAAATAAATTAATGGCTAAAGCTTTATTTCTGACAAAATTGCCAGCTTGTTTCTTAGCAGAAAAATAGAAAGGAGTTTCCAGAGAGTGCCTAACAAGCACCAGGGAGGAAGCCTTCTCTATAGCAGGCACAGTAGAACAGCATAGAATCTTCTCCTGGGAATGCACTGTAAGTAGGAAACACTTTGAAGAAGGTGATAAACTTGCTTGTCATCTATGGCTCTACCTTACGTACCAGTTGACCAAGCCCAGTTCCAGTCATCCTTCAGAATTACTGGAATGTTACCAAGCATCACACTTCCAACTGAAAGCATTATACGCCTGACCATTTCACACGATTTTCAGCTCTGTCACAGATAGAGCTTGAATTACTGTCGCAGACAATTCAAGAACCAAAAGGCTCTGCCTGCATTTCCCCATGACCCAACTGGTGTCCTGGCACAGTGCTTTGCACGAGGGTGAAGGAACTGGGGGTTCTGCAACAGGGAGTCCAAGAATCGTCTCTCATTTCAAGTCCCAATTTTGTCTGAGGTCACAGTGACCTGAATCTAGCATGAATTATGCATAATTGCCCTTCAAGCAAGTGGATCTGCGCCAACTGAACCTCATAAAAGTTTTGGTTGCTAGGAGGTAGCAGTGGACTTATTCTAAAGTCCTGTTTACTCGAGCCGTTGAGGTTCCCCTCTGGAATAACCTTCCACAGTCTGCTCACCAGTTTCTCTTTCTCTTCTTGAAACGTCAGACTTCTGCTAAAATCTGTGATTTCCCTTTTGTTGTCATCTAGAGAAGCCTCTATGCATTATCTCTCCAAACAGTCTGCAAAAGACCTCCAACATCTTCAGAACAAGCTCATATCTTTAAACAAACTAGATAACATGCCTAGCATAAATTCTGCTCAGATAGGTCTTGCGTTCAGACACAGTGCTGTTCCGATGCCCACGTATCAAGTTCTGAGTCTCAAACTCCACAAGCCGGCACAGCAGACAGAACCTCAGTACCACTTTATAGAGCTTGCCTTAGCTTTTCAGCCTACTCTCTCTCTCTCTCAAAGACTTACCTCAAATGGATACACGATATTTTTACATCAACATTTTTCATCAATTGTTTTATGTGGATATTAAGTTTCAGAGTGTGCTATCTGGAAATCTAGGCTGCTCCAGATCATGCTTTTAAAGACTTGCTCTATAATTCTCCTACCAGTTTGTAGGAGATGCATTTTTATCCTTTGATTTAGAAACGCATAAACGGATTTTCCATGGTTATCTTAGCTAAGGTTGGACTTATCAGAGTATTTATTTACTGCATTGTTTACATGTCCTGTGAGCCACCCGATGAGGAAATGGAGAAATAAAAATAAAAACAACCTCCTCCTTTAGACCACATCATTTCTGACACCATTTCTACTTAGAGATCAGCTCAGTTTTGTTTGTTTTATGGAGGAAGAGATTAAGCAAACACAGACTTCAGTTTTTTATCATTTACTGAACCTATAGCATACAAGGCTCATTTATCATCAAGCCCTAGACTCAAGCTGAAATGCTAATTACAGACACAAAGAAAAGGTAATGTTATTTCAATAATTAGTAAGCAAGCAATTCTCGGAACAGTGTTATCTGATTTATCACAGGATTCTGGAAAGAAGATGGTGGTGCTGACACACTCGTGGTTTCCCTTCTGTTCACTTTTCATTTACAGCAGATTCAAGCCTCTCTGGAGTATCTACCCGAGAGATCTGACTGGAAAACTAATTTGTAACTCAGAGCAGGATGGATGCTAACCTCCCCTCTGATGCATCCTTGGGAACTGCCCAAGGAACAGTGGCTACAAGCGACGTGACCAAAGGATTGAAAAGTAATGCCACGAACCTCAGGTATTTTTAGTTCTGACTGTGGACTTCATGACTGAAATATGCAACCGATAATGCCATTCCTAACAGCTCTCATCACCACAAATACCAGCAAACGTAACTTGGGGCTGTAGAAGGGGAGTAAGGAGGGATTCTGAGTTGATGTAAAAAACACAATTAAAACAGGAGGCAAACAACTGCAACAGAAATGGAAGATGAAAGACATTGCAAATGTGCTGAGCAAGTCAGAAAGAAAAGCAGCTCATGCAACACCAGCCAAACCTGAGCAGGCAATGCTTCAGCCTCTCTTACCCAGAGTCAGCAGCTAAAGACCTCCCCAAAGCTTCAACAGACATAAGGGAAGGTAGAGCGTGCAGCCTAGCAGGGGCACAAGTCTCCAAAAACCCCTCCCACGATGAAAAATATTTCCACTCAGAAAGCATAGTGGCACACTCCTAAGTGAAGGCTGGTGTCACCACTGTGTGGCCTGAAGAGATGCTAAACCTTGCCCTTGTTTCCCGGCACTTAGCTCCTATTGCACAACACTAGCATTCGTGTTAAGGAAACGCCGTTATTCCTCTTAGTCAAATCTCATAGTCCTTAACTTAGGTGCAGGCTGCAAAACTTTCTCTTTAGAGTGGTGGGGTGGTTGCGGGGGGAGGAGAGGGAGGGGAGAGGTTCTTGTTTGTTTGCGGTTTGGTTGAGGGTTTTTTTAGCATCAATGCAAGTCACACAAGAAAGGCATCTCTTAGAGATTATTTGAATAATGAGTTGAATAGTTGTATGAAAACGGATACGATGTTACTGAAAAGAAAAAGATAGAAAGAATTCTCTTAAAAAAAAGTATACAGGTGGCATGCACTGCACTGTGCTATCTGGGAGTCAGGACTCACCGTTACCAACAGCAAGGCTGACAGTTGGCATATGGTGACTGAACCCAGCACAGTGCTGGGGCGTTCCAAACCAGCCTTTCCCCAAGACTACCTCCAAAGGAGGAAAGCATCAACCTGTATGAGCGTAAGGCAGGTGTTCAAATAGCAGTCTCATCTGACAAAGATTTCAAGCAGAAACCTCACGGGGAGGGCTACAATATTATTAAAGGATTTTCTCCAGTGTATGCACACCCTTACATTTGTTCCTTTATCTTGCAATGGAAAATTCTTATTACCATGCTTCAGTTAAAAGACAATAAGAAGGACAGATAATATATAATGAAGGTACTGCATATATGATTTCAAGTTGCCTCCGAATACTTAATGTACAAACATTTGTTTTCCTTCAGATGCCAAGAATCAGGCCAGAACAACAGTAATATGATTTTGGCTTGTGCAAAACAGTGCTTTCTTTTTTAATAAGGAATGGACTTACCTAAAAAAAATATATTTTTTTTAATCAAATTGTTCTTATGGAAGATTCAGAAACAAGCCTTCTGGACAAGAAGTAACTGCATGAGACAAAAGATAATCAAGAGTACTGTTTTCTGCCATGTTCTTAGCATTCCTGGACTGCACATTCAAGCTACAGAAAAAAGTCTGTGTATCAGATGCTGTACCAGATAATATAACAACATGAATGTCTAAAGATTACCTTTGAAAAAGTAAAGAGTTGCAGTGAGCCTAAATTTTTTAATTTTATTTTTTAAATATTGAGATCCCTGCTATAGATTTGATTTTTATTTTAGCTTTCCTACAGGGCACTGGCCTGGAAGAAGCCCATCTTACAGAAAAACTTTAACGCATTCTTTACCTCATCTTCCCCTGCATTAATGTCCCTGGTAATGCAGGACTCAGGTAAGTCTATGTGGTCCCATACTGTCTTGCTGGTATATTTTCCAGTAATCCCTAGCTATCCCAAAAGCTGCATCTCTCTTTTCATCTTCTGCATATGAGTTTTACCCAGGTCTAGATTCAATAGTGCACTGAAATTCCTTTGCACACTGAAAGTTTCAGTTGTAATCTCACTATCTCCAAGCACTGAGTTCTGCAAGGCTGAAATGGTCTGAATGGACCATCTATAATGTCCCGTTCCTTTGAGATCTCCTGCACTTGCCAGAAAGAGGGATAGTATAAAGTTGTTTTCCATCACAGGAGACCTATGATTGAATTATCAAACTTTTTGACACTCTCTGAAGTCCTGCAAGTCTCAGCCATCATTCCCCAGAGACCTTCTCTTGAGCCAGCCCACTGACACACAGATAAGATAACAGTCTTTTCTCAAATACTATTACAGTGGTTTTGCACAACACAAACAACTTTTGAAAACAGAGGAGTGCCAGTCTGGTGTGCCTTACTTCTAGCCAGCTCCAGCCTTCTCTTTTTGTCCCTGGTGTACCTGCAGAAGCCACAACCTAGAGGCTGCTCTTCCATTCAGATGCCTTTTGGAGTGCTTTCCTTCCAGACGTGACCTGTTGTAGGCCACAAATACATCAGGAGCTGATGATGAAGGGAGACAACCTTTCTGTGTTTGTATAAGAGGAAAAAACATCTCTCTGATACTCTTTGTGCACAACTAAATGCAGGCAGTGCTGAGACAGCTGGTGATGCCTCTCTATGTTTACCAGCAAACCAGGATACAATTACAGACCATGGTCCTGGAGATCCATCTAATAAATGATTACATCCTTATTTCCAATAGATACGCGTGTTCCTATCAGGAGAACCTGAAGATGAGATTCTGATTATTTATTCACTAGTCTGAACTATGAAGTCCCGAACTGAAAAAGGTTTCTCACAGCAAAACATTACTAGTAATTTTCTCTGGACAACACAGGACTACTTAAGACATGAAATCCTGAGATGGATAGACCTTAGACCTCTCTAATTTGAGGCTTCTGATGAGTTTGTGGAGGAAGATGACATTTGGGAATGCTCATAGGTCTTCATCCTTTTCAAAGCGCAAAGAACAGCATGTGCAGTCTGTGCAACTTCTCCACTGGTAACAGACATACAGCTTCACTCTACAATCTGTGGTTGGTGACTATTTTTACTTCTTCAGGGGGTTACACAGTCCATTTAACGTGGGGAAAAAACGGTAGCATAACTCTGTAGACATGACTTTACTGGTCTGGTGTCCAAGTTATAGATCTTTCACATGAGCAAGAGACTAGAACATTTTGTATGCCCCCAAGCACAGGACACCGAGTCAGCAAGAGGTTTCTGGTTCATATTACCTGACGTTTTCAGATACTTTAAATCACCATCACCTACTTCTGCCAGATCTCACTTCTATTTCTCAGCTTCTTATAGGCTCTTAACAACAAGATGATGCTCAATAAAATATTTAGCAAGACACTAGGCTCATTTCTATTTTCATTTTAGCCATATCCTCAAACGGACAAACCGTCTCCCGAGTATCAGGTTAATATCAGAAGGAACTTGCTCTGGACTTGAGAATGTCACACTTGAGAATGTCACAATTTCCAGTGGGTTCATCTCTTTTGTAAAGTCCTAAACTGAAAGACTTTAGGTAAGATGGAAAATCCTGACACAATTCAGGCTTTTGACTCTATTCCCATGCCTAAAGGACCACCATAGATGGCCAGTTCTGGCCTCACAGGGCTGTTAGCATCTGCTTGTTTCTAATGAGCAGGGGGAAGGAAAGATCCTCATAGCTCCTACTCCTAAATCTGGCGAAGTAGTAAGAAAAGAGTTCTTCCCCTCCCCTCTCCCAGTGCTTTACAAAAAATGAAAAATCATCCATGTGAATCAAATAACTTGCCGAATGATTCATGACTGTCATATCTGAACAAAAAAGTACCATGTCAATAAACAGAATCAGAAAATTAAAAATTATAACCGCAGATTATTAGAGCGAATTCTGAATCTTAAGAATGGATGACATACTCGCTGCATCTCCTTAACATTGGGAGAAAAAAATTAAATCTATTTAGTAGCACAGCACCAGCCTTTGCAAAAAGGGTAAAAATAACATTCATCACAAGAGGCAGGAATCCAACACATTAGATAGTCTGTGATGAGAACTGTATGAATAAAGCAGATAATATCAAATTAGTTAACTAAAAACCCAACAAAATAGTCATTTATAGATAAAAAGAATACTTGCCAATGTGCTTCCAAATTAACAACCAACTGGAATTACACATATTTGCTGTTTTAAAATAAGCAAAGAACCAGATACACAAAAAGATCTGGATTTACCCACCCTCTCAGACACATTGAGTTTTAACATTTACGGCGTACTGAAGAAAACACCCCACCTCTCTTCTCTTGATTTGAAGTTACATTTGGCACAAAACTTTCATGTTCAGAAGAGATTTGGCTAGACAGCAGATGGAGTATTCCATTAAAACATGAGTGGCAAAATGTGCCCACCCTCCCAGTCAAAAACAGCAAATCACTTCTCAGTAACATCTGCCTGCAGATCACAAGATGCTCACACGGATGCTTTCCCACAAAATACCTTTTCCTTACTCCTATCTAAAAGTGTTCTTCTTCATAAGTGAATTCTGTAATTAAAAAAAAAAAAGGCAAAAAAGCAGCCTCAGGTATTCTTCCTAGCACCGTTCACTTACCCAGAAAAGCATACAGAAACACTAACAGGATCAGAGGTAAGCACACCTGCAGAAGGCTATAATGTCAAACAGAGCTCTAGAGCACTTGGTTCAGCAAGAAGTGACTATTTCAAGTGAAGCGTAAGTAGGAGGAAGAGAAACTTGGTTCACTTCATAAAAAAAGATATCTGTTAAAATAAAAAGAGAGAGAGAAAAAAAGAGAAAAAACAGAGGGTACGTTGATTATAATGGTCCTGTCGTTCTCCTGTACTTCAATTAAAAACCACTTTACAGCTCTTGGCTCAGCAGCAGGCAACCCAACGAGAACATTTTTCATGGTGCAGTTTCTAATGCAAATAAAAATAAAGGTAACCCTAGAGTGGTTTGCTAACTTCCATAATGAGACAGAAAACAAATGGTACAAGTGAATAACAATCATGTCAAATGCATTCAGAAAGACCACGCGACTCAAATTCTTTGACAAGTACATTTACATCAAAGAACTATCTAAAATAGCTCTTTTTTCCATAAATATATAAATACTTTTCCTAAGATAATCATTTTAATAGTAATTTAAATATACATTCCATCAAAATATAAAGTTAAACCCATTCTCTCCACCCTCAAAACCAAGAAGTGACCACTAGAGACAGAAATCTGTCTTTTCTGCTCAGCAAGTCCGCATTTACTGATTCCGGACAAAGTGAAGAAGAGCCCTAAGAGGCAATGCTGGGGTTTGCCCAGGCAGCCCCCTTTGCACTACTTGCAGCTAGAGCAGCATATGGGAGGTGAACGGGAAGAGTGGAGAAGACAAGTGGAAAAATGCATGTGTGGGAGAAACTAGCGTACACAAGCAGGCGACATGCAATTAAGGTCTCCCAACAATGGCCGAAACGTCTCCCTGAAACCAGGGCAGGTTCACCAAGGACTGACCTTGCATGTTTGAGCAGCAAACCCCTCAAATTTGCCACCAAATTCAGTTTGGGGCAAGGTTATGGTTAAGGTGCAGCCCACTGCAGACAGCGCCATATACTCCTCAGATAACAACAGCACAGGTTGGAGTTACACCATCCGCATCCTTCACCCCCTCAGTTTATAGTTTACAGCCATAAGCGACCAACTCCAGTAATAAACAGCAGACCTGCTTGTGCAGTGAAAGGGGCCACACAGACTCACGCCGCATTAGTTCTCCCAACCCTTCCCTATGAGGACGGCCTCGTACAGACTAAGCTTCCACCAGCCAGCTACTAGCCCTGGCCAAGTTGTTACGCTTTTACTCAAAAATGTAACATCATAGGGAAAAAACTCCTACAGCGATTTTTCATCTCAATTTTAAAATGGAAACAAAATAAATTTTGTCTGGTTTAACAGCACTTTTCCAAGTCGTGCCAGATACAAAATTTTCCATCTTTTCAGATTCATGAGGTTGCATCAAACACTCGCATGCTCTCTCAAATGCTCTTCTCCTCTCTGGCTTGTCAGTTCACTTAGGAAAGAAATACCTACAAGAACATTTTGGGCTTCCATTCGGCAGAATGTTTTGAAGCAGTTTCTAATATCATAGAAAATGCCTATCAACAGCTGTTAGCAGCACAGGAGGGATCTGTCTGTGTACAGATGCTCATATGCTAGCAAGCACTTCACTGAAAGCAGTAAGTGATGCATGTTACTTTCTGCTACCCATTTGACTATGGGTAGTTTCAATCTGTATTTTGCTCTTAACAGTGAGGAGATTCAGGAGCTGATCTTGTATCTCTATCAATTCACAAAGGCCTACTGCATTTAGAAAAGCAAGAAATGCCAGTATATATATTTCTTTAAGATGTAAGCATTCCTTCAAGGTTGTAAAAAGTATTTTGCACCGGGCAAACTATTTAAACAGGACTTCAGACCAATGCCTTCATTATCGCCCTCCAAAGATGTCCTATTTGACAACTGTGGGTGCAACTGATACCAGCACCAACTTGGTTGGCTCATCTCTCCAAGTTTCCTATACGGCCAACCAAACAAAAAAAAAAAGGAGAAAAAAAAAAGAAAAAAGTTTCCAGAAAAGAAGGTGACCCAGAACACTGAAATTCAGCTCCCGCTGAGCTGCCCTAAAGAAAGGACCTTCTGTGTCTACTGATTGCAAAGGGGCCTAATGAATTCAGGAGCCTAATAAAATTAGCTGATCCGGTCAACAGCCTAAACTTAGGACAACTCAGAACATCCCGTTATTGATACTGCTGTCTTATATCTTATACTATATATCTTAACTTATACTGCAGTTTATATCATAAACTGCAACAGCAATAAGTTCAGTTAAGCCTTTTTTATAACTAATGAGTATCAGCTTTTTAGGGACCAGATGACATTTGGTCTGTAGATAGGCTACAACGCATTGCTAACGAAGACAAGGTTACAAGAAAGCAGGCTGTGACAAAGCAGGTGCAACGGTACAAAACACAGAGGAGGGAAAACTTTCTGCAAGGCAAACATCAAAGATCCAATACTTCTCTGCTGTTATGTTGGAGAACCACAAGAGAACCACCTCTGGAATTGTACTTAACACTAACACACACCAAACCCACCCACCCAGCTGAAAACCCCCAAACACATAGAGCTGCTCACCCACACCAAACCACCTAAATTAGAACGACCGCTGAACGTACCAAAGTGCCGCGTGTGCTATTAGACCACCGTGGTATAGCAAAAGCCGAACGGCACGTAGCAAATGCCCAAGCTGTACCTCCCGCACCACATACAAGCCGCTGAGCAGCCGGCCTCTTCCACTGGACAGCACCATAAGGAAGAAATTTTGCGAGAATCTCAGCAGCCCTTAAAGCTGCTGTCGTGTGTCTGAAAAAAAAAAAATCCTAACACAGTACCACTCCCACAAAAAAGGGATAGAGCTTGTTCTTATATAAGTATGTATATTATTTAACACTCAAAACCAACATTTTCATCACATCTATGCAAAACCAGAAGTGGTGAGGAGCTAAAGGAGGGGGGGGAAGAAAAAAAAAAAAAAAAGGATTTCTACTCTATTGTATCTACCCATTTTGTTTACTTGCCTCAGGGCAAGCCAAGGGCCCTCAACATGCTGCAGAACAAGGACCACTACCCATTCTTTCTGTTCCTTTGTTGTAGCACATGGTGACTGATGTGAGTATAAGTCACACAGTATTTGCATCTATTAACTACTATTGCCTAGGAAATTATCTTTTGGATCTGGGAAAAATTGATTACAAAACACCTTAAAGGTGAGATAAACAAATGCATGCCATCATCTTCTCAGTCTAACAATTGTTCCTGCTTTTGCAGTCATCTGAATGAGTTTTGCTCTTCCGTAGATTAAACAAACACATGCCGCTGAGATGCACGCATTGCTTCTGAGGTAGATGTGAAGAAGGCCTAGGTGACAAAAATAACTTTCGAATAGATGTTAGTATATTCACATTGCAAAGAACATAAAAGGAGGCAGGAAGCAGGGGAGGGAAGTGTGTCTCTCTCATATCATATTTAAGTGACAGTACAAGTAGCAGTGACTTTTTTTCCCTGAACTGCTCGCAGATATGGGACCATTGCATAATCTTGCAGTAATCTTGTAAATTCTATTCACATTTTTTCTGAACATTACAGGAATTCACAGAATTAAGAACAAAAATCGTGATTTTTTTTTTCCCCCCACTCATCACTCAAAAGAAACAGATGCAAAATAGAGCAAGTTTTCCTATAAAAACAGCTTTGTCCTACTTTATGAACTAGTTATTCCTAACTAACTACCTCCCCTTACACAGAATATTATGTAGTGCTAAGAAGCTCCTCCAGTCTCTACAAACCAGCCATGATAAACAAGTTGGTTTGTGGTAAACAGAAATCCATACATACGCACACACAGAGGAGTGTAACAGCAGGCTGAACGAAGCAGATGTGTCTATGTATCCCAAGCCTAAACTCATCTGGGCAAGTAGCACTAGGAAAAAGCACCCAAGGGAAGGGACAAGAGGCACAACTCGGTTAAGAATTGGATAAAAGAGGGTGAAGGGAATGAATGCATACATTTCTGAGATTTCGTCCTGGTAAAATTTTGGACTAAGATAAATTTCACTGACATTTCTGCAGATACAGGGATAAAAATCTCAAGAGATTCAATGTGAAAAGTTATTTAAAACATCCACAAATTTAATTTGATAGTTAGCCTTTCAGTCAACCTGTTTTCTGCACTTCAGTGAGGGCAACGGGGGCGGGGGGGCACAGAAAGATTTAAATCTTATAAAATAATATGGAGAAACACATTTTCCATTTCAGAATGTATTATTTTTAGGACCACATGGAAAATGTCCTTCAAGGATACCATCCCTTGGTGGTATCTTAGATAGCCTGCATGACAAGCACGTATCCAATAAGCAGCTAACTCAGTGTCAACAATATAAAGACAAAACCAAGTCGAATTCCATTTTATTTGAAGATGTGGCTTTCTAAAATACCACAGAGGAACAAAGGCATTTCTGCAGTAAAAAGACAGTTGGGGCTTTGCATGCCTTACTTCAAGAGCAGCAACATATAGCCTTTGTTATATTGAAAACCAAAAGCATTTTGCTTGAATCTTTTCCAGACCATCCTTGTTCTCCGACAGTTTTTCTCTACCTGATGTCTCTTCTAGTTTTTCATTCACATTCCTGATGGTTCTTGACAGTTTCACATCATCATTCTGGAGGACTTTTTAAAAAATAAACCCAGAATTCGAATCAATGTACTCCTTAGTTCACCTCCAGGTCCGTTTGCTATTTGTCATACCAGTACTGCCTTATCCCAAGCAGTCCCCGGAGCACATGCAATCTGCTTCTCCATCCAGCTGCATTACTCAGTTTGCGCTCCTGTAAGGGTCCACTCCAAGAGAAATAATGATTTCCACTTTAATTTAACTTCCTCTGAAGCACCTAATGTGTTTTTCATAATAACTTTTCCTTACCTGGCTATGCTAATCTACTATAATCTACTGTACACATTTCTGAACCTACCTTTAAGAAATCTGTGAGGCCATTAAATGCGCCAATCACAGCAGTACGTTTTCCCGATTCAAGACAACATACAGGAACAAAATGCCCAGAACTGCTCTAGATAACCATTCTGTGGTGTTTGGAAGAAACTTTCTTGTAATTTTGTAGAAAAGCTGTGTCTTTCCTGTGCGGGAATATGTAATTTAGAAATAATATGCACCGGAAAATATCTTTTTAATGTGTCTGAGCATGCTTTTGAACACATAAAATAAGTACATTACAAAAGTATGGTACTTTGTGATTTCTGAAGTTAAATACACAGTGTTAGCCTCCAAACAGACCAGTGTGGTGTCTCTCCTCCACATCCTTACCCCCTCACCACCCCAGGCTTTCAAAGTTGAACTCAGTGCTGTTTGGGTGTGCACAGCCCTGCATGTCTGTGTAGCATCATCTTCAAAGTGTCTCTGAGGAGGCGTATTCACTTTTTCTCAGGGAAAGCTATGGACTGGAAAGAATAAGCTCTTGCAGTATTAAGTTATTTAATACTTCAATACTGTAATAGATTTAAAAACAAACAAAAACCAAACCTTGTACAAAGACCTTTTCCCACAGTGGTTTTAAGGCAGAACCAAAATTGGTTTACATCAATGAAGCCTTCTACGTAACTGGGTCAGAAATTGTGTCTTGGGAAGAAAAGTTGCTATTATTTAACTCCTGACCTTCAAAGAAACTTTCTTTGTAATGTTTCCTTCAACAGCTCTCAAGTCATGCTCGGATATTGCCATCCTGCACTACCCAAACAGAACAGGGTGCTACGAAGGGGAATCAAACCCCTCCTAACAACCACAGATGTTGGGAGATCACTGATGCAAGTTACAAAGGCTCCCTACCACTTACCCTTGTAGTATCTACTTGAGAAAGATAAACTGGCATTACTCTAGTCAAAGGCCTGGTAAAGCCCACTTTACAGGCAGGAGAGAAACATACATTTACAAGCTAGAGCAAAACAGCATCTATGTTAAACACCAGAAGGGCTGAAGTCTCTCTCTTGACAACAGAGTAACAGCACTCAGTGGGCTGACAGCAAGATGGAAGAAGTATGACATTTCTTCTAGGGCTCCAAGCGGTCTAAAACATATATAGATATCCTGGCTTCAAGAGACATGTACAGAAAGGGAATCTTCTCAGCAGAAGGCTGAGGGGTGAAAAAGCTGAGGGACCTGCTATGAGAACCAAAACCCCCTCAATAAACCCAAACCACCTCCTTCAGGTAGACAAATATAAGGCAGGACAATTACTGTCACTGGAAATAGTTTGAAAAACAGTTCTCTGCATTCCAAATGGACTGATCCTAAAGGAAGGATTAGGATGTAACAATGAGCAATGCAAACAAAGGCTGCAGCAACAGTGTCCTGAAGGTGGAAGAGTTATAGACTCGATGCACGTAATTCAAATATTTCCAACAGGATACAATTTTCCAAGGTTAGCTTCTCCAACAGATACACACTTCCATAATTTTCTCTTTGCTGTTCATGAGTGTTTTTGGCTTGTCAACATAAGCATGGATTTAAAAAGGCTGGGAATTGGACTCGCAAATAATATTTGACAAAATCCTTTTACGCTACCAAGAAAATTGAGGTTTATTAGGGAAAGCATTTATGCAGATTAGAAAGCAGCAGAGAGACACAGAAAATACATGAGAACAAAAGAAACCGCTTTCAATAAGGCAAAAAAAAGATCAAGAGAGAGATGCCCTCAGCTCTATACTGGGGATAGCAATGTTTCATGTATCCTTAAATGAAGACATGAAGGCAACACCTCCTCTCCCCTCCCCGGAGAAACCTGAACAGCTAAAATCCACAGATGACAAAATTATTTACAGTTGGTCAAAACCAGAAAAAACTGGAAAGAATTCCAGACGAACCATGCAAGGCCAGGCCAAGGGGCAAATTAAATCCACTGCAGATCAATAAAAAGCAAAGTGCATTTAAATGAAAAATGTGAAGCACTCAAAACTCATTGTTGGGTTTAACAGTTCTGGAGTAACTCAATATTTGAATCAAGTCTTCAGCAAATAAATGAAAAACACTGCTAGATATGCAAAGATAGAACTTAGAAATATTCTTTTTTTTTTTCCATTTTAAAGACGAAAGCATTCACATGATTATCTAAAGGATAAGACCGACAACACTGTTGTGCCACAGCATAAATCAGAAGCGTGTTCTCCATCAGAGTGCTGTGTTCAGCTCTTATCATCTGATCTCTTCTTGAGATAGCAGATGTAGTAAAAGGTTCAGAAAACGTGGACAAGAATAATTCGGGACAAAGACAGATTTCTGTACAGAAAGAGACAGAGAAGTCTGAAGCAACCACACTAATAGGAGATGGATAAATTATCAAGGATATAAAAGAAAACAATTGTGAAAGACTGCAGTGCTCCCATACACGCTGCTGATGCAGAAGCAAGGGCATCTTTGAAACAGCAATACACTTAAAGCTGCTAAAAGGAAATGTGTGTTTGTTTAGTTGGTTTGGTTCTGTGGTGGTGCTCTGTTGTTCTGTTTTTATTTTATTTTTATTCAGTGCTCAGTTTGCACAGTATTTTGCCACAAGCTATGACGAAGACCTCGGAAAGATTCAGAGAAAGACTACAGTTTTATATAGCTCATGACAATGAGTATGTTACTTTAGGTAGGGCACCTGCCTGTCCTCTCTGTATTTGCAGGATGTAAGATTTTCATGGTACAAGACCAAACACTAACAGAAAAGGTTTCAGAATTTCCCCTTTGGGACTTCAACATAACTGTCCACCTTAGAACAAAGGACATGTTAAAGTATCAGGTACCACCCTCGCAAACAGTAGGCAAAGGACACGCACATGTTGCGGAACTGGTCCGTTAGGATACCTAATCCTCTGCAGAAGTGCGGAGTGGTATGTCCACACCGTAAGGCAGAGGAAGCCGGGAACAAGGGAACATACAAAGCTTTGTTACAAAGCTTTGTTACAAGGCTTCAGACTAAGGATGCCGGATAGAGGGGAATTGCGCTCTCTGTTCAGAAGTGGTCTTCGCAACGTTTGGAACAAGAAACTGCACTGATTTCTCACGAGAGGGCCGACAGAGAAGAAACTGCTGGGTTGCATCAGGGCAGTGCCATCACAGTGGTCCGGCACAAACCACCTCCTCCAGCCACCATCCCTTTGCAATGTTCACAAAAGTGCTCATAAGCAAGGTATTTACAACAGGAGCAAGGTATTTTTGCCATTAGTACTACAGTGTACACTCTTCACCAACTTATTCCTGAGTATACAAGCCCCGTGTTATGCATGACAGCATGAGAGATTTTTGTATCTAGAAACCACCCCAGAACTAGGTTAGCCTGGCAGGCTTGCAGCACTTCATTTACATATGAGTCAATCTTTCTGCAATACAAACATTAGTGATGCATTCCCCACTGTCCTTCTATTTATACTCACTATTTAACCTGGAGGCATCCCGAGTTAATTAAACAAATCAATCCCATTGAGATAATTGTGTCTCAAGCAAATTAACACAATTAGCCTTTTAAAAAGAAAATCCAAGCACTACCCGCTATATTTCTTCATATAAATCATGTGCTCGTTCCTCCAACTCTAGGTTCGTGGCTGTCTAGGAACCTGCCTTAAAATGAAAAGTATAACGACACATGAAACCAGCTGACGTTTGACTGTTACAGCCAGCAACTTCTCTGTTTGCATCATTCACTTCCACTGAAGTCAGAGGCGCCTGTCAGAAATAAACATCCTTAGAGGAGACGGATGCAAGGCAGGATCCCGCTGCACTAGAGACTTCACAGCTGTATCACTTTGAGGACAGTCCCTGTTCCGTAACAGTACATTACACTGGCATTTACAACCACGGTGAGATAAGCAGCGAGCTAGTTAATTGGATATACCAGGAGTTCGAGGCATTCTTCATCCTTTCTTCTCCAGCTCAAGTTTACAGAAAACCCTCCGGAACAAAGCTGAAGTTCTACAAATGACATCTTGGTACCCATCCTCTTTCGGAGACCTGCGCCTCCACGTGCACCAAAGCTGCTCTGGCAGTTTAACAGACACCATCACCCTCAGCCACCCGCTGTATTTTCATCATGTTTTTGTTCCCCAGGGCAGCCCCAGAGCAACCCAACACACCTCAGCCTCCCCCAGTCCCAGACAGATCTCAACCACCCTGCACCAGTGTGGCCAAGGCAGGGGCATGTATCCTTTTCTACCAGTCCTGGTAACAGAAGAGGCCATATCTTTTGGCTGAAAGCTGGAGACGTCTCCAGCTACCGCGGGAAGATTGAGCAGAGCTACTCCGTCAGAGCCTGTGAGGAAAAGCAGTGAGAAGCACCAAGCACCCTGCAACTAAAAATGGAATACTTAAGTAAGAGGCCAATGTGCAAAACCACGACTTCATCAGCTGAAGCGTCTAACCAACCCCACTCTTTCAAAAGATGGTAAAACATCTATGCAGTACATTTGGGACGGAGCGGACTGAGACTTCACAGTCGCCCATGATAGTTACTGCGTTATTTCGCGTGAGCCTGTGAGCAGCGAGGGTTGCTTGAATGCAGGAGACTCCATTTCACAGCTCGTGAGAAACTGCTGAGCAGAGGCAGGTAAGAGTGTGTGTGTGTATGTGTGTGCAGGAGAAACAGAGAAAAAAAGATGTTAACGAACCTAACCAGTAATAACTGTCTTCTCATTTCTCTCCGCAGATGATTCAAGGAGAGGCGAGCCGCTCCTCCCAGTGCCTCCGGTGCTAGGCAACTGCAGCTGCCGTGCAGGGGCAGGCGGGCATCCAGCATTAACTTCTTTCTCTTTTTGAAGGAATTAAAAAGGCTTAGTAGTACATTAGCTGCAAAGCTGAGTTACTGACAACTGGTAACTGGTACTAAGTTCTTGGGAGTAATTACAGAGGGGGGGAAAAAGGGAAGAGAAGTGATGGGTGAGGGGAGGATGGCAGGGCACCAGACTGGCACGCTGCTGCCTGGGCACCAGGCACCAATGAGGCAGGGTATGCGGGAGGTGATTTAATGGAAGACTCCTCCATACTCTCTACAAAAGGAAAGTACAGCACTTTTTTGGTTTTGGTTTTTTTTTTTTTTAGCATACGAGAAATAAAACATTTTTCCCTCTCAGCACATTTCTCATCCATGTGGCACCATAACCAACATATTACATCGGCTCAGCAAACATGGCTAAGATGGTAACGGCGCTGCTCCCTCTAGAGTCGCTCCAAACATGCCTCCGGACCATGCTGGCCAGCAACCAGGCCAGCCAGCCTCCCATCTTACCAGGGCTCTGCCCCACAAAGCTCCCAGCCTTGACCCCAGCCAGTTGCCCCCTCACTGATCAAGCAGGATCCAGCCGCAGACCATGCGGGGAAAAAAAGGTCACTGAAACGGGCTGGGTGAAAGACTAGCCTTTTCCTCCCAGAATGTTTTTTTTCCGGCTTGGATCTTTTCAGTGGCTTGGTTCAAGACAGCCACACAAATGGGTCGGTCAGCACAGGCAAGGGTGGCCCCTTCAGTGACCCACTGGTGGGCCATGAAGCTGTGGTCCCCCAACACGGCAGCTTCTCCTGCGCCACCAAAACACTTCCCATGCTCACGCGGGAGATTGCAGGCAGGAGCAGGTAAAGCAGCCTTTTCCACAACTCTGTGGCAAGAAGTAACTAGGGGGGGATGCTTAAAGGGCGGTATTAACATTTTGCAGAAGGTAGGCTTGCCACTGGCTATCCTAAAGAGCTGGAGAAATTTCACTAGCGTCCTGTTAGGGGATGCACTGTAAGAGGGTCCTACACAAATCAAGCCTTCACGTGAGTCCTACTCAAACTGCACAGACTAGCAAGGGAAGAACTTAGCCCCAAAGTCACATACTGGGCCAAACAGGCAATCATCCCCCATTTCTTGTATGACCGTTCTGAATTGCACACTGCACTCAGCATTTTCATTACCTCCACAAACCAGTGGCATAACCACACACTAGTTCTTATTAATTAAAACAAATAAGTACTGTCTTACAAAAATATGTATTCTTCAGGAAAGTTAGAAGAAGCAAACTTAATTTATATGGCACATAAGTCTTCCACTAACCCAATTTTATACAGTGCAAAAATCAGAATGCTTACGTATAAAGATACCTACTTCTTATTATAAAATAAACTTAACACCGTATCAACTCACAACAGCACAAACTTTTACATATGTATCTATCTATATATCATTTATGAATCAGAGTCAAAATGGATAACAGATATAGCAGGAATACGAAAGTACTTTATTACAGGGCAGCCTGGGAAAAGGGATAGATATCTTATCATAAAGTATATTTAGAAAACCATTTCTGTGACTCAGGATCCACAGACACAGATGTCCTGTCATAAAGAATTCATTATTTACAAATATACTACAGAACACTCCATTTGCAATGAAGTACCATAAATAATTCACACCCAGTATGTGTCAGAAGTGAAGGAAGTGGCATTTTCTCCGCCATCCTCACGGAGCTCCCTATACTCAGTGAAACAGAGCTCTGTCATGACATCACAAACACAAGTACACTGAATTTTCATTAAAACACAACACTTCATTCTCCACAAAAGGTCTCACCACCAACACAATTTAGATAGAGGCTTCTACACAAGCATTGCCACTGTGGGGACAAGAAGTGCAATTCATTTGTTTTTAAGACATTAAATTGCACATATGAATTTTATTTTCACCCCTGTAAATAATATCAAATTGCCATTTTGGATCCACTGCCTAGGTGCAGCAGAGTTGCACAGCTCTACCTTGGGTCCTCTGCTCGAACCCAAAGAGGCAAATCCAGAGGCAGGCAAGAAACTCAACTAGCGTGACCTCGTCTCTCTGTGGAAACACAGGGCAACACTTATGGCAAAAAGTGTGCCAGAAGTTTGACACGGCGATGGAAACGTGCCTTTATTTGAAATTAGATTAAGACAAACTTTATTTTATATGGGTAACCAAACAATCACCAGAAAAAAAAAAAGTCCAGTTGCTACTGATACGGAATGAATCTAGAAAACCCACCTAACGGTGGAGGGTCCCTAGGGCATTAGCTTTTCATTTTCCATGACCTGTGCAAATTCACCTATTTCCCAAAAGATCAAGTAAAAATTGCATAAAACCCTTGATCATAAGTTCATTTTCCTCTCTATGCTACTTGTACCGTTCTTTACTCCAGCAGGATACCTGCATGGGCGCAAAACTTCATTTGTCCGACTCCTTTCATCTTTCTAAAAAAAAAACAAACAAAAAACTAAACAAAAAAAACCCAACCCGCAACTACTGAAAAAACCCCAAACAAAACTCAGAACTCTCCCTTCTCTAACTACAGGTGCCCCTCTCCACATGGATGGGTAGGCAGGACTTAAATTCTGTTTTCCTCCTTTTGAGTCATGAATCTTGAATCATGATTTGTCAAAGAGAGAAAAGGAACAACAAAACAGAAAACCTCACCAGCCTACTAGAGATGGTACTGGGAATAAATAAGAGCACAAACACTAGACTTGGCTGGTACATCATTTCACAGCATCAGGTGGTCTCTAACTACCTCTCACAGACCCAGAAAGCAGAACAGACCATTGCAATCGCCTGTCTGATCCACCCAAGGTGTGCCACAGACCTACATACAGATATAGTACTTGTTAAAGTCCAGAACATATATACATCAGCAATAATCTCCCCTGCTAAAAACATGTAGTTCTAACTCACAAGCAAGTGATCAAAAATCCATCACATCCAAAGGGATAATTTGTGTGTTACAACTAGCCCAGATTCATCTGGTTTCAACTTTCAGCTGTTCAATCTCATTACACCTTCTCCTACTAAACTGAAGAGCTTTGTACTTTTTCCTCTATAGATACTTGCAAAATACAACTCAGCCACTTCACTTAAAGTAAGCATACTAGGCTTTTTATTTAAAAAAAAAAAAAAAAACCACAACTAACAGTAAAACAGGTTTTCCAACGTAATTGATCTCTCAGCTCTCTAAAGCCTATTTTTTCTTTTTAAAGCATTTTTTTCTAAAGCAGGCACATAAGAACTGGACTCCGTAGTCCAGTAATGATCCTGTGCCATCATAAACTGGTAAAATAAAGTATACTCCTACAGGACATGTTTGGCTTTTGCATCCAAAGACCGTATCTATACTTTTAGTAGCGCTGCAAGGACTATTTTGGTAGCTTTTTACCACCACCCCAGCTCCCTTCTAACGTAATCTGTTCTCCAGAATGTAGCAAGCCCTTACCTCTGCGTAATGTACAGAGGTGGACTGGTCTGTGCTAATTCATACTCAAGTAAGTCCATACCAAAAGGAAATTAACCCCCTGTGTGACAGAGGACATGTCATATTTGCCATACCCCTGATTTTTCGTGGCATTTTCAAATTCATGAAGAAATAACTTTGTTCAGTATAGTTATCAGTGATCTTGAAATAAAATTATCTCAGTTCTACCAGCTAAAGGCTTGTAGTTACTTCTCCCTTCCCTTCCCAAATAATCACATTGTCTCATTCCCCATTTATACTCACTGCCATTATTTCTCTATTTGCTTCATACACAGACATACATAGTTGTGACAGAAGTCCCAGTATAAAATGTGTTCCTCTTTGCAGAAAAGTGCTGAAGAGCATTGGGTCTGAGGTCCTCACAAGCAACAGCATGGCATATTGTTGTATACTGGTCCATTTTGAGCACTGGATACAGTATTTTTCAATGTAACCTTCACCTTCCCCTCATAGAAAAGCTTCATGAGTTAAAATACATCCTGGTTAAGTGAATGCAGGATTGCGGTTTGTTGTTTTGATTTTTTTTTTAATGCAGTATCTAATAAAGCATCAGCAACATTAACATTATGGTTATTAGTTTGCTTAATATGATGATGTTCCATTAGACAAAAGATAATACAATTGTAGGCTGGAAATTAACTATGGAAACATGTTGATATGGTTATATGGAGTCATGAAACTTTTTCAAATGCAGGAGCACTGTGTCTACGATACAGTTTAAACAAGTTAACTTATTACAACTGTATATGCATAATAAACTTTTGCTCTATGCTGTCATATCAGATACTCATTCTTCCAATAAAAAATGTTTTTGTTTTGTTTTTTATATACAATAAAGCATTTAATGATTGTTAAAAAAAACTATGGTTGAAGCTGAGTCAGAACAATTTGTCAGAACATAGTGCTGCTTGTGCTTTCAGCTCAAAAAGGAGAATTCCTATCATTATTAAATAGCAGTAATATTTATAGACAAAAGTACCAATTTATTTGTACTACTTTTGCTTTTCTAGAGTAAGAGAACTTTATCTTTTAGACAAATGGCACCAGCATTGCAATGGTGTGCTGGAAAAGTAGCATGCATAAAGAGGAGCAGGGGCAGAAGAGTTTGAACCCGTCGCCACAACGGAGCTGGATGTCAGTTGATGTTACGTCCTGTATGAGAAGATTCCCTTGAAAAGCTGGGATCTAAATGCCAGACCCAAGTACCCAGTGCTGCTTTACTCACATGGATTTATTTAGGGGACGGAAACACTAAAACGTAGACCTAAAGGTGTTCTTTTCCTAGGCTAAAGTTTAATAGAGCTTTAACTTTTTAACAAAGGTCAAAGAAGTTTCAAAACACATCTCCTCAGGTTAGCATTGCTTAAGTAAAGCCAGTGCAGCCATTTGTTGAACCCTAGTTCAACAGCAGAATTAATCACCAGAATTAATTACTAGCCACAAAGCCTTCCCTAGGATATTTAACTGATTAGCTAAGAAAATATCTACCAGAGCTCATTTGAAAATAAAATGTTTCATTGGTCAGAACTAACAAAGAACAACCAATTTGCCCATCAGAAGAATGCCTCGATCATCATGTAGCTGTTCCTAAATAGCCAAGCTGAGGACTCGCTTCTCCGAGTAAGAGGAAGTTGGAGAGGTTTTTTGTGTTTTGACCTCCATCACAAAGTCAAAGGGTAGCAGTTTCCTCATTTCTGAGCATGCTAGTATCCCAAGCAAGGGAGAGGCAGGGCTTTCACTTCTCACCTGCTCACAGGAAGTTCACACCTCACTATTACCAACTAAAATAACTGAAATACAGCAAGAAGCTCCAGCCATCTGAGACGACATGAATCTTTCCCCTTCTCTGTGAGCTGGCTTCAACCGAACTAAGCGATTTTTGTAAGCCCACACGAAGCCTGTGGCAGAGGAGAAGCAGTTCCTGGGCAAGGCAGACAGAAACACTGCGAAGCTGGGGACAGCTTGGACAGGACAGCAAAGATTTCCCGCCCCCCTCCCCCCCCATACAGAGTGCCTGCACCTCAGTGACACCAAGCAGAGCAGATAAAGGCATCACTTGAAAGGACCAGCCTGCTGTGGGCATGCAGCTTAAAATGCTGCTAATTGTTATTCTGCTGGTGGGTTGCATATCAGGCTTTTTTTTTTTTCAGTTTTTGAAGTATGATCCAAACGGCAAAGTAGGCCAAGAGACCATTTCTTGTAACTTCAGATTTTTAATATAGTTTCCAGCCAGTCACTTAGCTCTGTGCTTGTCTTTTGTGGTTGCATGTATTTCCTATTTAAGAAAAGGACGATAGCAGTTCCTGGTTTGTCACATTTTCTTCAAATAAAGAGTTTGAGCAGCAGCTTCCTCTGCCGTGCATTACTCTGCATGGGTGAACGCTCTCTTCTCTCTCACCCTGCTCAGAAACGCTCAGCCATCTACAAAGCTGATTTACAGACTCGAGGCAACAAGATGAAGGATTTCAAAACCACATCCATGATGACAGTCCATGGGATTTTTTCCTCCATACCTAGATTTCAATCCTCCCTTCTCCATCTGCACTTTCCAGCTCTTTCAAAATAATGAGCAAACATTTCTCCAGCTTCACAAATCTGGTACATTTCATTTTCCCTGTCATTTAAGAGATACTATTAATACCAAATAGTTTGTGTGTAAGAACACTGTGCACTTTGTAAAGCTTTATTCAAAGCATCCTGTGATCTTCCACTGAAAGCATTAATTTAGCACCTTCACAGTACTTCTGAGGCACATATTATAATTCATCTCACACAGGTGGAAACTCAGAGGCATGCTCAGGCTAAAGTGACTTGCTGTTGGGCTAACCACCAGAAGAACTCATGTCCCACCTCCCCAAATTCATTCTGTATTTCAGCATTTCTGGCCAACGCTTGCTCCAGCACTTCCTGCCCCGCATTTAACTTCAGACGAAGTCATCCCTTCCCTCCTCTATTACCACACCTATATGTGTGTCTGGCAGAACTTCCCAGACATCTTTTTTTCCCAAGGATTTCCTGAGATTAAGTAATTAAATCATTAAGGAAGAAGTTCATCACCTGCTAAGGAAACTACTTATACAAACAACATTCTCACCAACAGCAACCTGTATGGCTGTGTTTCTACGTCCCAGATACCAGCCACACTGGCTGAACATGAAAAGCCGATGTTAACCCCTTCCAAATGAAAAGAATACTCTCAGGGTCTGGTCTTTAAAAATAATTTCCCGGGATAAGCGAGAGACTGCTAGTAAAATATCACATAAGTCTCCATTTGTTTTAAACGGGAGAAAAAGAACATAGAAGGTCAGTCTCTCTCTCTCTCTCTCTCTCCTTCAACTATTCTTCAGATACACTTTTATGTAATTGTGTAATAGTATTTCTTTAATAAGAAGTAAATATAAACATATACAAAAGAGGACAAGCAACCAGAAAAAGATTAACACTTTAATATTACAGCAACAACTGAAAACATAAGGAAATAATTTCAAATTTAATCAGCAGTGAAAACCAAAATCTTGTATGAAAAGAAGGCAGGCTAAGAAAATGTGAACTTGTCTTGCATGACAGACAGCACAGGAGCTCCTACCTGTATGTGACTCACTAGTGCTTAAAGAGCATTACTTGTTTTGATTCTTGCACCAGGATCCATCAACATGACATCTGGACACACAGCCCTCTTTCTTGTTTTAATAAAAGTTTTAATAAAAGTACTTTAATAACGCAAGAGAATACCTTGTCATTGGTTTTGCTGAACAGTGGCCATTGCTACTTTTACTCAAACCTCATAATAAGACCTCAATAACAGCTCTTACCAGAAACCAGATTATCCTACAGATGACCCTTAAGTACCTGCTGAAATCTAAATTAAACAATAGTTTTCACCTCCTTTGGTGTCTCAAGTAGTGAGAGCCACAAAGCATCTCAAGACTCCACTCTTCACTAGGGTATTCAGAGCATGCCATCTCACCCCTTTCGTTCCCTCACACCATGTCTGGAAACCAGAGAAACAAGAACACGCTCTCATCTGGCTCCAACCCTCAAACCATAACTGAGGAGCCACAGCTGGTCTCTCCGAGTAAGTGACACACGGAACACACATTTATCAATAGCTAGAGAGATAATGCAGGCACCCCTCAATGGCTCTCCAACAGCCTCTCTTGGTAGAAAAGGGAAGTTTTCTAGGCAGCATGGTCCATCCAAAAGATCATCAAAGGAAAAAGTTACACAGCAAGCTGCACAGGTACATCCCAAGCACATTTTTCATGTTTTTCAATCAGTAAAAGCCTGTTGATATCCTCCTAGCATCGTGCCAAAAAGCTCTACTTCAATTGAGTTTTGTTAGTGGGACTGATGGTGTAACTAGTTCAACTTTAGAAAAACACTTCTAGTGAAGACTTCATCATCACTCCCTCTTAAAGCTACAAAAGGGGACCATACTTCAAGCTGCAAGCCAGCAGAAGAAAGCAGAGAGGAAAAGGACAGGAGATAATTTTTTCTTCCAAGTTCTCTATTCAAGAAATCCAGAGGAAGTTTACGTGGGACACAGAGTGTACACTTTTCCTTTGTATAAGAAAATGCATGCAATCGTTGGAATAACACTCAAGTTTTCAAACCAGCAATGCACAGGATCAAAGTGACACCACTAGTATTTATTAGAGGTAAAATTCATCTGAGCCTACGACAGACAGACCAAACGTAGAGTATTCCCTGACCATCAGAAGATGGCTTTGGTGCGAGGGTGCCATTAGTCCAGTCCCCACAGGCTTCCCACGCTGCCCTAAGCAGATTACTCGAGTCACTTCAGAAATGGGCAGAGTGAGATGCATAAAATGAGGCTGTGTACAACATCCCTATGGAAATAAAGGTCTTGACCTTTTTAATCTCTATGAAGTGTCTTCAAATACTATACTCGCAGGCAATTGTTGTAATAAATCATGAAAGCAGTATAGTGTTAAGGCTCAGCATTTGAAAGCTAAAAGCTAATGAAGTACTAAAGCAACAAGCTTTTTTCCCTCCTGATAAAATGGAGGAGGAAAAACAGACCAAAGCCTGTTAGCACACTTCGTAGACAAATTCCTTTTTACAATTTATGAACTTTTTTCTTCCTCCTGTTTAATAAAATTACTTCAGCAGCATAAAAGTTGGCAACATAGCTGTCTCAGAAGAGGAAAGTTGCTCTATTCCTTATTGGTAAGCAGTGCACACACACACAAAAAAAAACCCACCCACAGGAAATTGAGAGATATTCATTTAGTTTTAGCCAACTCTTTGCGAGACTGTACCTTTTGACTATTAGTTGATGGTAAATGTGCAACTGTCTGGTACTTAATGTCATATAAGAACTTTGACCAAAAAAGTATCAACATTAAATTTTACCTTCAAAAAAGAACACAAGTGGTATGAATACAATTCTCTAGAAAAATGCTACTTAGCAAAAACAAAACAACTACTCCCCCACATACATGCAATATTTAAAAGAAAGAATTCAAAGCTGTAATTATGTTCACACAAACCCAAACTGCAAAGTACAAGAAGTTCAATTTAGGGATTCAAAAGCCTGTGTTATCTCTAATGACACCATGTACCCCACTTCCTCTCCTATTTTTTCTTTGGTGTTTTGGGGGTCTGATGGGATGCTGTCCATTGCCATTACCAGGGATCTGAAAGAAAATATGAAATCACTTCTTGTCATCTGCACAGAACATGAAACCTGGAGCAACGGCAAGCAAAAACTGAATCAGATTACTTTCTGGTAAAGTATATTTTTTGTTAGCTATAGTTTATCTGAACAACAGCTGGTTTTAATACAGCAATAACACAAAGTTACAAACTCCTAGGAATAAAAAAAGAACCGCAAAAGTTACCCTTGAGGAATTGCATTCGGAAAGGCAACAATCCTGTAAAAAAGACTGGGGGTCACCACAGACACAATCTAGACGCTAAACTTCCTGCGCGAATCTGCAGCTAAGCAAGGAAACATAGCCTTTGGACGGATAAGAACATTATTTTGTGTAAGGCAAGGCAGGGAGGGAGAGTATTATCTAAAGAATAACAACAGCAAGGGCAACATGCATTTCTCATCTATTCACTTCAGAAAAGAAAATACCACAAGAACAGCTGAAGATTCAGAAAATACATCTTATATCGAGAGTTTAAAAAGTCTGCATATTTGGCTTATCAAAGAGGATAATGGTTATCAGTGACTTTCCAACAAAATGGCTAAATGTCTCTACCAAAATTTACTCAGAAGATAAAGAATACATTAGCCAAAACTAGGCCCCCAAAAGATGCTGCTGGGCAGAGGAAAAAGTTTTGAAGAGTTCAGAATTAATCTCCTCTGCCTGACTTGTACATAGTTACAGTTGGTTGATATGATGTGTAGTATGCTCAGAAACCCATCGACAGCAAGCTTGCAAAATGTAGTATCCATAAGAAGCACTTCCTATCTTATCCAGCTGACTAAAACCCTGTACAACTCGTCTGGCGTTTACATCTTCCCCACTTTGCAGCAAAGTTATCCGTTCAGAAATACAGACCTCTGCATTTAGGTAACTCCAACCAGTATGGCTCTTCGAGCACATCTCTTCAGAAGCACTGGCTGCTCCCTACGTACCATCAGAATATTAAAATCAAAGTTCATTTGTCTTCAAAGTGCTCCACAGCCTCAGTTCATGGTATTCAAGGCTTTTCCCAGAGCTCCAGGACAGACTGTGATCCACTGTTCTGCTGTTCTAGCTAATGTTAATTGGCGCTGGAGACGCAAATTTTTGTGTGGCTAAACGAGAAACATGAAGTGCTTTCCAAGCAGAATCACTCACGTCAGATCTGAGCACCAAAGCTTACGATATCCAGATCTTCCTCTCTCCACTTTTTAACTCATAGCAACTTGCATTAAACAAAAACACCTGGACAATGCACTATATTACATCCCTCCATGGATAAAGAGAAACAAAAAAGTTTGCCATACTACTACTACAATCATGCACAAAACACGTAAGAATTTCTATAGCACAAAATAGAATTGCCTAAAATCCTTCCAGAGGGAAATCATTGTAGTTTACAACTGCGACGTGTCTCCTTCTGTCATTTATAGTCAAGAGTGGGCATCTCTGCACAGTAACAACAGAAGATATGGACTCACTGTAGAAATTACTGAGTGAAAGTTCATGATCTGCTCTAGTAAGACAGGATGAACAGACACCAGAAGCTCATTCTGGGGACAGAGATCTACAAATTTATTTCACAGAATATGTCTTCTAAAACTAAAGTCCATTCCTTGGAGTTTATGAAGTCCACAAGTCATGAGTAGCCCCTGTAATTTCAAGGCGCACTGGCCGAGCATCAAGAGGGCAACGAGAGAGTAAACAAGAGTCACAATTGGCTTTGCTTCCTGGGCTGCAGACAAGCACCCACCCAGCAGGAACATCGACAGCTGCCAGCCCCATACAACCTCACCACCCAAATGGGTGGACTAAGGAGATCCATCACCTCCTTAACACATCAGCTCTTTGAACAGAAGCAAGAAGTTACCACCTGCAGCTGGGGGTCAATCATGAACACAGAGAGCACATTTTTTGTGGGAGATTAAGAGCAAACAAGGTTCTGCTGTTCTCAGAGCTCTGTCTGGGTACCTTAACTAATATTTTCCTTTAATTTAAATATCTAGGGGTTTTTAAGTTAAGTTTAATCTCATATGTGAATTTTGCAATTTTTCACTCACTGGGCTGCCCCCAACATTATTTTTAGACTTTTTTTTTTTTAAAAAAAAAACCCAGCAATTTATGGCATGTCTCAGGTTGGCAACCAAGCCAGAGCCTGGAAACTGCACGGCCTCCACACGGAGTGGGTTTCAGAGAAAAAAGCAGAACGTTCCTCTATCTCGCTACACCAGCGGCAAACCCTTAGCCTCATGCTAGGATTTCACCTTCAGCCTCAGCTAAAATTTCCTCTTTAACTTTATCTGACACCCTGTCTTTAATTCATTTAGGAAAGGTTTGATATGAAGAGTGGACAGCCAGGAAGGGAGTTGCAGAGGGGAAGGAAAAGGGGAGGAGATGGGGCCAAGACTCAAATGGTCGGTAGTGGTGGTTAGCACTTCGGTACTGAGAGTCAATCTGATCTGTTTCATAAGTTAACAGGGAAAAAACCCAAAACAGTCCCCACAACCTGTTGTGTTCTTGGAGCGAGGGTTTCTTAACAAAAGCCAAGAGGCCTCTCCATACCAATGGTAACAATACATGGCAGGACCTTGACATCTGAAGCACAATAATTAATCATTTCAACATAAGTTACAAAGGAGTATCATACCTTTTTTACTGACAGGGGAGCTGACTCAAAGACAACCAAGGGAGTTGCCCAAAACCACAACACCAGTCATTAGCAGAGCTGCAGTTAGAAGTTCCTGGCTGCCAGCACTATTTTCAAGCACTGAAATTGGCGGCTGCCCCGTACCCGCAGAGCTGGTACCCTGCGCGCTCACCAGGTAGAGGGTCACCTGCTCCCCATGCCATGCCTCCCAGCTCCAGTCACACCACCAACATCAGAGAAGGAAAAAGAAGGGTGCATCCAGCCAGGGTGGTGGGCTGAGCGATGAGCAGCAGCAGTGATGCCCGCATCACCCTGCTGACCTGCTCCAGCAGGTACCCAGCTCGAAGGGGCAGCTGCAATACCCAGGGTCTGCCCTGACACTCCCCTTGTGCCTGCGTGCCCACTGGAGCCCGGAGAAATTGGGTCAGAAAAATAACCCTAAGGCAAAGTCAGAGCTAGTGGTTTTGCCAGGTTTAGTACCCTGCATTGGCTCACTGAGCGGGGTGGGGTGAAAGACGGCAACATACATCCCAGAGACTGCAACGCTACACCCCATCTTGTTTGTACTTTACGTACTCTGAGGGGAACTTCAGATCAGTTCACTTCTCAAGAAAAAGCTGAAATGGCTCTTTCCATCTTAGCCCTATAGCTTTAATGTGCATGTTACAGTACTGATTTCAGTTTCTCTTAATTGCTTAGTCAAGAGTGCCAAGTTACATCTTACAGAATCAGCCAGCTAACGAGGATGTTCTACAGCAAAAGGTGGCCTTTTTTGTAAGGGTAGTTTGAAAAGTATTAAATAGGTTAATTTTCCATCTCAATTTTTGTAGAAGCAGCACAATTCTTATAACAAGCAGCTTGGGAAACCCAATGTGACAGACATGGGGAGGGGGAAGTGAGTATTCCACTTTTACATTAAAAGCAGAACCACAGAAATTTGCTTTTCATAACATGATTAGTCTTAATTCATATATAAACTTACATCTAGGCCTCTGTTATATTAGTTGAATGTATTCCCCTGCTTTCTATATTCCACCTGGTATCTGCCTATACCGAGTTCTCCAGACATTCCTTCCAACTCACTTGATCCTTTGAAGCTGACAGTTATCTACACATGCAGGCACTGAAGTAATTTATTCTTTTAGAAGTGTTAAACATTTACAACTTGCAACATCAGATTGTGCAAATATCCAAATTTTCTGGAAGAAAAAGAAAAGGAAAAAGCATTTACCTTGATGTCTACATTTACGTAGATATTTTCTCCCCGCCCCGCCCCCCCCCCAACTTTGTTATCTAGAGGCTTTTCCTTATGCATGAGAGATTTCCCATTTTTCTCCCTGTGCTTCCCAGGTGCTTTCCACATATTGTGACAAAACAGCTAAACAGCACAAGAAAAGGAACTCAAATTACCTGTTACTGTTTTATTCAAATTGGCTTTCTTATTTTGAAAGATTTTCTAAGATGGCTTCTGTGGAGACAAAAATATTCATAAGCAATGTCAAAGGAAGTTATTAAAACTCATCTAGCAGTGATGCAAGAGTTTTGCACTGACGTGCACTAACACAAGAAGAAACCACAATGCACCAGTTTAGACAGAAATCATTCATTGACTTTGTCTCAATTTGGTCTCAAAATCAAGTGTTACTCCTAGTAAAAAACAACGAAAACACACCCAAAATGCAAAAAACCACAAATACTTCAACGAGTTACTGTAGTTCTGCATGTGTTAAACCAGGGTTTTCACTGCCAAGACTCATTAAAAAAGAACAACCAGAAAATGTTTGCAAAACAGACTGCTATTATAAAGTGCATTAACAGCTATTAATAATAGAATATACATCAACCTCTGTTTTTCAGATAATCAATATTAATTGGCAACCTAATCTGGAACTGTTAAGGCAAGTGACTTTGGAGCTGCAATCCGTCAGGTCTAAGCTAACGGCGGGTTAAAATAGGCCTGATAACAGTTACTTCCTTGTCATTTCCTTCCAAAAATGACACAATGCCGTTTCAGCGATCAAAGTAATTTTTATCTCATAAACGTACCTCTGAAAATAGATTAGGCCTCATAGAACGATTTTATATTTATGATCCGAGCTATCGGGTAGACCTCATGTGGAACTTGACTTGCAGTTCACAAGGGCTCTGGGTTCCTTGGGAGGAAGTAAGATAAAGGCACAGGGAAATATGGGGGAAGGAAAAGAAAATATTGGGTGAGAGGTCTGGCACCTATCAACATCACTGCAAGCTCGCCAAGTCTCTTAATTTCATCATTAGGCTTCAGGCATATTAAAAGAGCTATTATTCTTTTTTTTTTTTATTCGACCCCATCATATAATCAATAGGATGGATGCCAAAAGCCAGCCATTACAAGGAAGTCACCAAGATTACTCCCTGCACAGACTGGACCATCTCTCGTTACTTTAAATGGGACTAAAAGATAGCAACCCCTTTAATTGCAACAGCGGCAAGAAACACGTGTTTCAGTGTGCTTCAGAAGTACTCCCCCAGAAGAAGGAACAGCAGGGAACAGGTCAGGAAATAGCCATGAAAACTGTAAGCAACCAAGGGAACAAGACGGGCAGGAGGCACAGACAGGACCTAAGGGCATGCCTGGAGCAGGATCCAGATGCCTGTCTGGAAGGATGGAAACCCAGGTGTAAGTGGGGAGAGGGAACGCAGAAAGGGAGCAGAGGGTTAAAAATAAATAAATAAATAAAATAATACTGATGCCAAGGCAGTAAAGGATAGTTGTAAGAACAAGGGACACCTGACAACTGCAGCCTTGAGAAGGAGCATGACCAGGACAGCTGCTTCTTGCAACGCTGGAGGACAGGGAGTGGGACAGTGGCACTTCTCCAGCCTAGGCTACTGGGGAAGGGATAAACGAAGCCCTCTCAGAGAAAGGAGAACGAGATATACACATTCATAGCTCAGGATTAATTTCAACTTGGAGAAGGTATCACACAAAACAAGGGCAGAATATTTTCTTCTAAAGGCGAAAGACAAGAGCCAGTGGAAAATGCTACTTCTTCCTCCCGGAATCTCATTTTAAAGCCAGCCCTGTAATTGCTAGGGATCTGGCTCACGATTTGTACGTGCCTGGGGCTGGCAATAAAGCCATGGCGAGAGAAAGTGTCGTGGCCTCAAGCTGCAGAACTTGCTAGAGACAAAGCCTCCTCAGTGGTTGTTTTATAAGGAAAGGGGAGAGCGAGCTTGTCCCAGGAGACACAGTACAACAGCAGCCAGCTGCTGTGCCACAAGAGCTGCCCATGTTACAGCACACAGGTTTATCCATATCCACTTTGCAGAGAAGAAGAGTACTTAAAATTAAACTATATAATATAAACTATATAATACATGAGGAGCAACGTCATAGGAAAACACTAGTAGCTGAGTGAGGACGACTAAGGTGCTCTCCCATGTGCACGCCAAAGAAGTCCCCAGCATTGCACTGACACCAGACAAATAAACTTCTTCTCAGTCAACTGAATCCGCTAGACCAAACCAGCCTGAACGCCAGCATTTCTACCAAACCCATCCTGGCCATGCTGCTTTTCGATGAGAGTATATGCACGCCAGCGGTGATGCTGTGCTGGGCACCACACAGCCTCCAGCCGCAGCGATGCTGGTGGCGGGCACGCGGTGGGATGGCAGCTGAACTGCCTGTGCACGGAGGGGTGCCGGCACAGGTCGGGCTGAACACGCTCTAAGAAGTCCTGAAAGCAATTTTAATTACCCGTTCTTGGAGCACAGGTAGACCGGTTCAAACACGTGCAAGTGAAGAAGCTCGTTTACATAACAGGCGAGGTATGCATGCGAGGTACTTTGTGTAATAGCGCTGCAGACTGCAAGACCTCTCACCCGAAGAGCGGTATTTTACCAACTATACACATACAAGACCACATTCAGGTAGAGAGTAAGCCATTAAATAAAATATTCATAACACGATTCAACAGTGGCATGAAAGTGGGTAGTCTGAATGGACAAAATGCCTAACACTTGCAAAAAAACCCAAGCAGCAAGCAAGTCTTTGATTCTTGCATACTCGACACAGTGCCAAGAGCCATTCAAAGTTTTCGGTTCTTGCTTGGGCAGCCACCCTCCAAAGGGTAACTCTACTTAGCAAACAAAACTTAAATGGAAAAACCGAAAACTCAAGAGTATCTACAAGAGCTAAATCTCTGAATCCAAGGAAAAAGTCTTTTAGTGCTGGTCCTCATACAATGACATCATGCATTTAGCCGTTTCCGCTACATTTTCCAACCAACAGCCAAAAAGAACAATAGGGATTTTTGAGGCCTGTAAATGGCACAGAGCTCAGGAAGATAGAAGAGACAAAATGACATAAGTGATAGAGCTGGATAGTCGCAGGGTGGATCGTAAGTTGAAAGACAGTGACAATCCCCATGTAATACTCCACTGTGTTTGGCTAGTTTTTGTTTGAATATGGTTATCCCAACACCTAAGAGTTTTAAAGACATTTACTCCTCTCTGCCAGTGGAAGCCTCTGAACCAGAAATTGAAACAAAAAAAGTATCTATCTAAACACTGCCTTTTAAAAACGCCACTATTAAAAAAAAATTAAAAATAAAAAAAAAAATCAGCAAACCTACAGCTTCCTTCAGCACATTAGTAACAGCAAATACTCATTTCAAACTCAAACCTAGACGTTTTCTACTCATATATACTCTGTCCTAATAAAAACAGTTAAAATTCAAAAATACTGCAACAGGAAAAACAAGTTTTAAAGTGTAGAAGTTAAAACAGCTCAAAGATCTTTTTACCTTTCAAATGTCAAGGGTGGGGGGGCAATATCTCAAAACTGAACAAAAACTCTTCTACCTCACCTGTTACTTTATAAAAAGCTCTAAAATAGTAGGATGAGCATGACCTATCTTGCTAACCCCCATGCCTGGAAAGGCGTACATTTTTGTCTTCTGGACTTTGTACATCAGTTCACGAGGAGAAAGAGCTGGGACAGAAGCTGTAGAGAACAGAGATGGTCTCTGGTCAGAGGCAGATGTAACTTAAAAATAAATATCTCAACTATTTGCAGGGTTCTGCCAGGGAAAGAAACGGTTATCTTCAACCCAAACAAGAAACCAGTGAGACTGTTTTGTGGAGGAACATTTTTATCTTACCCTCTCTCTTACCTTATCAGACACATCTCCTCGTCCTATTCAGAATCCAGCAAGTCATAAAATTCCATCTGGAACAAAAGGAAAAGTCCATTAATACCTCCTGATAACCTTACAACAAAAGGCTAATAAGCAGTTCAAGAAAAAAAAAAAGTTAAAATTCTGCTGCCATTCCAGTATAATCTACACCCCAGGCAAGTCACCCTCCTGTCTGCAGCAATCTGGGAAACCTGAATATAAAGGTATTAAAGATGTTGTAACATGTTCTGTAAGAAACACGCTCTTCCTCCTTTGGCAAGGATAACAGAAGTGGCCAAAGTGTACAGGTTGCCCTGCCGAGTCATAAATAAGTCTGCAGCATCCTCTCATTAAATTAAATGAGCATCAAATTACATAATGTGAAGGGTTGTAAAATGAGACCAGTGGTAATGGCTAGAAATAATCACAGTGGTGTTATACATCGTGGAGACAATTTTCCATCAGTGTATCAAACCTGGGTATGCAGCGCCTTTTATCTCCAGGCCAAGAAACTGTCAGCATGCAGCCTTTCTTAAATACAGTAAAGCATGCAAGAAACGGATGGAACAAAGCTCTCATGCACGAGTTTAAATGATGCCTACCCTGAACAAGTACATTCAATTTCTTAACACCTTTACAAACCAACCTTTCAATGCAACAAAGATGTTTTTATAATACAGGTAAACATGACGCAGTCTGGCATACCTGGGATCAGAGGAAAGAGTACTGCACACTCAACCAACAAAACTGCAACCTTGGAATTGCCAATAAAATTTACAGTCACAATAGACTCGGGCTTGAACAAACACTTCTCCATGGCACTATGAAGAAAAGGAGACATGAGCTGCAATCCAGCCAGTCCATGAGTCACTATGAGAGACCTCCCGTCTGACAACTTTGAAAAGCGTAAGAGTCTGCCTAGAGTGAGAAATGTGAATAAAGGATCTAAAAAACCAAACAAAACAAACCAACCCCCCCCACCACCCTTTTAGCTTTTCAGCATCCTGCCCACAAGCCCTAGAAGCCTGTTAGTCCAGTGCCAGGCTGGAAAAGGCCAGAAATGTGCAAGAGTGAAATGGCACACTGTATGAGAGAATACTATTAAAAAACAAAAAACAAACCCACACTCAACCCTTAATTTTTCAATCCAGTTATCTGGGGGGAGATATGGCAGGAATGGAATGATTTGAAGCAAATAGTTTTCATGTTTGCTTACTTTTCCTATAGTGATGCTAGTAAGAGTATCCCTGTGCCTAAACTACAAAACTAGATGCAAAGACAACATTGTGTTTTAGTAGTCTGATGTCCCCGATTTGCACTCTTGCTTTGTTTTCCTTGGACACCGAGCAGCCGCGATGCCAACAGACCCCAGCGGGAACCACAGCTGCTCAGTGCCACAGAAAGCTGATGTCCTTCACCGCATTGCACTGCCATTTCCCCACCAGCAAAATGGGGATGTTAGTACGTGGGTCCCAGCCAGGAGGTCTGCCTGGGAGCCAGGGTCCAAACTGCCTGCTCTGGGATGCTTCTCTTTTTCCCCTTTCTTTAAGCGTACATTAGTGTACACTTTAAGTGCTAAAAATAAACCCTTCACCCAGTGAATACCATTTTCTCATCTTCTACTGATGATCATTTATTTTTTGGCATTACCAGAATAATACAACAACATACTTCCATGACTAAGGGGTTTGTTTTTTTCTATGAAGAAGAGATCTTTTGTCCATGTGACAGAAAGATTTGAAAAAAAGAGGGCCACTGACCAAGAGCCCATTTGAGTATCCCTACCCTCCTATTCCCCTACCAACCCAGTAAAATTCCTCAGAGCACAACCTCTTCCTGGCTATTTTCAGAGAAGCTGCAGCAGTCATAGAAGAACAATGGGGAAGTTTGTTTTACTCAGAGTAAATGTTTTGCAGCTTCCAATGTAAATATTTTAATGAATAGATTTTTTTTTTAACTCTCTACTGCCTTACTTGTGTTCACATTCACAGACCTATCAGGACAGAAGCAGCACTCAACTTCTATGATAGAGAGTAAGAGACAAATACAACATAGGAAAATGACATGTTGACTTCAGAAAAAGCACCTTCATAAGCAAATCAGAATTCACTGGGCATTTGCTGGGGAGATCTGGGATGAAAAGAATTAAAGAAAAACAAGTCTAATCATTTCCTGCATCCGGCTGAGGGCTCGTGTTAGTTCCCATCCGAGATAGTGGGCCTATTTTAATATTCAATTTGTAGAAAACCACAACCTAATGTGTTTCCAAAACAACACTATGCCCAATGACCAGGCTCCAAGGAAAAAGTGATGACTATCTCTTTGTCTCAGCCATCAATATGGTGGCCCCTAACCACCCCATCACTCTGCATCCACTTCACAGAAACACTCGAATCTCCTCTTAATGATACGTAAACCAAGCGTTGTGGACTCTGTCAGCAGGATGGGACTCAGATTCACTCTCTCTGGGCAGGACTGTTTTGGTACTACAGAAGGTGGCTGGACAGAGATGCTAAGCCATCCTGCACATGCTCCTCTGATGGTTTCTGGATCCAGCAGCACCCCCAGGTGCAGGCAGCTCTTCCATTCTGAACGGTGCCTCTCCCCACACAAACCATCTCCCTCCTCTGCCCCCAGATGGGGGGATAGAGTTTGGATGCGATATCAGCAGATGGCTGGCATTCAAGATTTTTTTTAATTTTCTTTTTCAAATGAAGTAGGACACAGATGGTGCTGTTCCTACTTTCCCAAAGCCTGACTGGAACGTGAACGTAGACCTGTCTGAGCTGGGAAGCTCAGCCCCATAGTACGGGGCTGCAGAAACTACCGCACGGACCAGTTTAGCCTGGATCAGTCCCACACGTGGCAGTGTTTCCCTTCCCCTGCTTTTATCTGAATGGGAGGTTTTGTTCCTCTTGTGCTGACCTCACCACACATGATGCCTGTTAGCAACATCCTTCCAGAAGTTCAACAAGCTGCTCCGTAGAAATTCCCTGCCACTGTCAGCAATATGCATGCTACCCCAGGTAAAATCCTCACCATATCTTTCCAAAAATACTGCACTTGTACTCTTTCACCACCTCATGCAAGATGTTGGTTGCACACTCATAAGACTTCCCAGATTCTGTGATTCTCGCCATCACCATCCACACCACCAGCTCCATCCCCTCCAGGCCACCGTGGCAATGGCACTTGGCTTGTCACATCCCGCTAGGCAGTGGCTAGCACTGGAAAGGATGGGAAGAGGCCCACCGCCTCTTTCCTGCAGGGGCTATTAATTGAAGGAGGAGCAAGACCTCCTGATTGCAGTTCATTGAGAACAAACCTTCCACAGTCCTAAATTAGTAAATACTAACTATCAACCAGTCCGCAGTAGGATGGGGGGTGGCGGAGAGAAAGAATGCCTGACTGTTAATTGAGAGAGATCCTCTAATTTGGTAGCAGCAGGAGATGCTGGGGACAATGAGGCGATTGCTGTTTCTACACAAGCAGCCTGAGGCTGGTGCTCACGCAGAAGGAAGCGGACACGAGCAGATACATCACCCCCTCATGGTGTGCACCCACCTTGGTACCCGTCTCCTGTGAAGGCTAAACGGATACTGAAGGGCAACGCCAGCTGAGAGCTCCCCTTGCGGCAGGGTGATTCGGAAACATGTTTGCAAGACCTTTCCTGTCCCTGCCAATGCCACAAAGTGAAACTAAATCTCCTGATCCTGCATTTGAATGTTATCAACTACTGCTATGACTGTACAGTATCAGCTTTAGCCTCTACACCAGCAAAGACCTTTTTTTTCTTTTTTCTTTTTTTTTTTTTTTTTTTTTTTTTTTAAAAAACCCAAACATTTGTTTCCCCATATTCCCCATCAGATTTCCTGGCTATACATGCAACATTAAAAAACAGAGTAAGAAACAAAGAAATAAATATCTCTGCTCAAAACAGAACTCTTGCAAAATAAACTCATACTACTTTTCATGAAAGACCCAAGTGAGGAGGCAGACTTTGCATCGGTCCCTCAATGCGCATGGTCACTCTTAGCAAGTGAGCGACCTAAGGCTTATACCGGTCCTTCCATCTTCCTCTCTGACCTCTTCTAGGGAGCCACAGCACTCGGCTTTTTCATGTGCCTATATAATCAGCAACGTGAAACTCACACAACCTTACCGGTGCCTCTGTGGTCTTCTCATCAGGGCAACGAGTAGAAACACTCCGCAAAGGAGCGGCACATTCGTAAGTCTCCCATGCCCACGGGATGGAAAAGAGAGCGAGGAGTGAACAGATGAATGTTAATCTCTTCTCCTTGCCTCCAGCAGCAGTCTGTACTCTCCCACGCAGAGAAAAGGGAGGCTGTACAATTTGTGGAGGCCAAACTGTCTAGAAAAATGTAGAGAGAAAGAACTAATAGCAAATTCTCTTCTCTATCGATTCTCTTACCATAAGGAAAGTGAAAGTCAGTCATTGAGTCGCTGGTGGAAGACGAGACCACAGGGTCTTTAAGGGGCTGCTTTTATGCAAACTGCAGAGCTGGATTACTCAGGATTGTATCAGTTCAACATATTTGCTACCTAAAATATTCTGCTCACTCACTGCTTGCACTGTATGACTTCTTAGGGGGATTACTTTTATTAGCAGATTACATTTTTTGTCTGATAGGAACACACAAAAAGGACCCAAGACCACGCCGTTATGTATGTTAATTCACAAATGTAGGACTCCTCCGTAGCCTACCTGACTCTAAACAGCTACTTCCTAACCACGAGTAGGTAGCCGATAAGCATATGAAATACCGAGGTATTTCACACACACACACTTCTTTAACTGATTTGTGTCTTAAAGGTGTCTGTCAGCACGCAGTACTGTAACATGCGCCAAACGAGAGCATGGGGGAGAAGCTCTAAGCAGGAAACAGAAGCTTGTCTTAGATTAGCACAGCTCACTCAAGTGTAGTGCTATGCTCAGATTTGGTTTTGATTTGCAAACCTTGCTATCATTGGCTAAGAGGATGTTTGAAGTTTTGTTAAAAAAGGCCAAAAAAAAAAAAGAGCCAGAAAGCTAAAACAAACACACAAATGAAGTTGTCCTGGCAGCAGTGGGTGCCTTTAAAACTTATGTAAGATGCACCTTTCTCAGCCCCTGCTTTACAGCATCCCGCTTCTTGCTTTCCCATCTCCACTTCCAGCTGAAGGCAGCTGCTCTGATGGGCACCTCCCAGGTCTCCAGCACATCACGTGCAAAAAGGTGCAACAGAGAGAGCAAAAAGAGTGTCTCGCCGCTGCAGGGGCCTGAGGCAACACCAGCCACCTCTGATTTTGAGAGTCTATCCCCACCACCCCCAAATCCCTACTACAAGAGGAGCATTTTGTTGCCTGTTGAGATGTCTTACAAATAAGCAGCAAAGTCCAACACCAACTTTGCTCAAAGGAAATTTTAAATGGCACCTTGGTGGGCTGGCGGCAGGCTTCCAGCTCTCACCATTAATTCCAAAATTAACAGACCTGGAGTCATCATATTGCCTGAAGATGGCAGATCCTACCCTCAAATGAACACGCCAGCAATTGCAGCCATGGTTTCAATTACACTAATACTTGCCCTGTAGGAACCACTCTGAAAAAGTTCACTTGCTCACCCTAACTCTTGATAAATCATGGTACAGAGACATACTGCAACTAGTAACTTGATCAAGGGCAAGGTGAAAGTTTTTCTCCAGGTAATCTAGAGAAGAAATCTGAGCCTTAAAGGGAAAACTTAAAGATTGAGGGGGGGAAAAAAAAAAAACCACTATTTAATGTTAGTATTTATTAATATTTGGGTTTCAACTGTGGATCAACAGCCAAGAATCTCTCTGCCTGTGCACATATTTAAGACTGTTTACACATGACGTCCAAAAGGATGTCCTCATTTTATAAATAATTTGATCTGATAACTACATCAGCAAAAAGTGCAACTGCAGGCTACATAGAGGCGAAACACTTGGCTATTGATGTCTAAACCCGGGGGGGGGTGGGGGGGGAGGGGGAGAGGGAAGACTAAAATCAGAGTCACTAGAACTCAGCAAATGGTTTACAGTTGAACCTAAGCACATAACATAGTGCACATTCAACACACACCAAACTGACTCTTCCTAAACTTTTAAAGCTGTGCTTACTGGTAAGTCATTTTAAGTACTCAAGATAAGATTGTCCTAAACGTAAACACTTCATTTTTTACTTATACCTGACCACAAAAGCCATCCGGCAATGCCCTACTCCTCCGATGTGGTAGGCACAATGCATCGGAAAGAGCACTTGTGGAGCAATAGGGCCAGGTAACACACAGATGGCATCAGGAGAAGTTGAGACTTCTCTCTCCCAGGAACAAGGAGAAAAGGTTCCCGAAAGATTTACCAGCTGAGCTCAAACCCTGCGTTTTTGTTTTCCTTTGTCACATGCTCCCGTATGTGCACATATATGGTTGTAGTTACAAGTGCATGTAATTTGCTTAAGATCAATCACTTTGCATGCCAGGGCAGTGGGGAAACAGAAATGCTGCACACAAGAAACTTATTACCCTATAAAGAAATACTATTTCCAGCTAAAATTTGCTCTTCAGTTTAGTCAAATGCACAAACTTAGTTTGTTTCCAGTTTTGTTTCTCAACTGAGAACCTGTGAACAGCAACATAAGAATACCACAAGCAGTCTCAAAAGATGGTTAAAGAGGTATTTGCTACGCAAAATTTTGGGTAGACTTCCTAAATTGAGCAAATGATGGTTTTTTTGTGACATTCCCTATTGTCTGCTGCAAGCCATAATGCCAGGTCACACTCTGAATACATTGCACAAGGGCATGCTTTGAGTTTAAAGCAAGAAGCAATCAAGAGGTCTGTATGCAGACAGAAAGAATAGAGGCTTTTTTTTTTCCTAGAAGAAGCAAGCAAGCAGTATACATGTAATTTTGGTGTAACTAAATTTTGTATAGCTACTGATACTGTATATACAGTATCTGATATACAGTATCAGTAGACAATATCTGATATACACTATCAGTAAGGAATATCTTCAATTCATCTACAATAAAGTAGAAGTCTGCGCTTTTAAGGAGACCTACATTTCTGACCCAGAGGAGCAATGAGGACTGCAAGCATTTAACTTGAAATCAGTGACCACATGTGGTAAGAAAGGCTTGCCAGGATGTGATCCTTAATTATGACTTCATCTTGCACAGCTCCCTTGAAAAAGGATCAGCTGAGACATCTTGCCCAAAGCAGCTCCTACAGAGCACAGCCCAACCAAAGAGGAGACCAGGGTGCCAAAAATAACAATAAAAAGTTTTCGCCTCAAATAATGAGGTATCCCTTATAATTCAGCCCTATAAAACTGGATTTGTCAAGTTCTAAACTGGGTTGCAGCAGTATTTCATTACAGCATAAATCTTCCTTACAACCTAGTAAAGATGCCTAATAATTTAATATGCTATAATTTTTTTTTAATCTGGAACTCGTCAAAAATTGCCTGAAATAGGCATCTCTCTTACAGTCCATTTTCCATATAGAAATAGACTCCAAAATGTAACTGGTTCACATTCTTTGCATGGAAAAACGTTTGCAAAGTGCATTTACATGTAGACTAAGAAAGGTTGTAATTATCTCTCTTGGGTTTCTTAGGTAGGTCAGTGCACATCCTACAAAAGCTTCTGTATTATCCCACGATATTCACTGAGCATCATTTTTTTCTGAAAGCAGCAGAACCTCTTGAAGAGAATTACACCAACAAGTAAAAATTTCAAAAGAAAAAAAATGGGATTCCAGAGACAGAACTTTCAGAACTTTTTTTTTAACTTTTTATTAAAAGCTTCACAGCCCTTTTTTTGCTGAAACAGATTACTACACAAAATACTGAATGACAACTGTCTTATATACTACTATTTTAGTGGATAACATGCCCAGACTTCACATAAAAAGAGGAGAAGATATTTAAATGGATGGGGGGGAGAGGGAGAGGCGGGAAATACTGCCAGTACTTGTTATTAAAATTTGTAATTCCCATTCCCTCCCAACTAATCAGGTCTGTAATAAAACAAACACAATGTCAAAGCAGTTACCATGTCCATATAAACCACCACTGTAAAAAGCTAAGCATATGACCACATCAAGCACTACAGAATATACACATTTTTCTTCATGAAATAGATATGATGAAAATGGCTACATAAATTTAAGATTGCTCAAAGTTTGAAAAAACAGCCATGTCATTATTTTCCTGCTGCTTCTGAGGAGTAAGCACAGTTTACATCCTCACTTTCTGCTGTCCCACTTTACTTTTCTTAACCCAAGAAACACAGGACAGGCACCACAGCACTTCAGTGCTGGGATCATCAGAGGAAGTCGGGACAAGTCCGTTTTACATCTCACCAAGCCTCTTTTAACAGTAATTCAATAAAACCCGCACTGCCAGGAGTTAAAATAAAAGGTGAACTGCCCTCTTATTTACTATGTCTCTACGAGCACGCATACTATTTTTTTTCTTTACCCTATTCAGACAGGGGTCACTGGCAGTGTATGGAGGAGCTAATTCATGGTCCTGATCCTGCAAAACCCTGCTAGGAGAAGGCCCCAGAAAGCATCTAAATGCAGCAATTAAGACATGTTTGACTAGTCTGCTTATCGCATGATTGCACTCCCTGGAGTGAAGTCTTGATACAGCCTTAAGTCAAGATAGTGAGTGTCACAACCATTTCACAGCTTGCTGTCAGATCTTGGAGACAATTTTAAAGAAGGAGGAAGAAAAAAAAAAAGTGGGTTGTTTTTTGGGTTTTTTTTGGTTTTTTTAGAACTTCAAATATTTTACACCAGGGCAAGGCTTTAACAAAAGTGTTATTTTGGGTAACGGACTGACTCACTATTCCCTGAAATTAAACGGTATCAACCCATTCCTAAAGAGCTAGGCAATCTAAAAGCAGTTCCCTGCAAAAAGCTGGGTTCGTACCATCCAAGGAACTTCCTAACCCTGTTTTCAGACTAACATACAGCCAGCCCTGTTGCTTCTCTCTCAGTTCCCACATTGGAACAGTGGGAACTTTACTTTCCCCCTTACTTCATTTACCAAACCGCTAAGTTTTCTGTGCTCCAGACTCCCCTCAGGGGTGCTCAGGCTGGGGTGGCCGCAGGAAAGCAGAGGCTGTCTGCAGGGCTCAGGTAGGCTTCTGAGAGGCTGAGGGGGTGTCTGTATTTTGCTTTTTTGGAGTCAAATGCTGGGACTAAGGCTGGTGACAGGAAACTCCTTAGTTAACCATTGTTTCCTAGGAATGCTGGAAGAAATCTGTTTGAAAAAGATTTTTTTTTTTTTAATTTAAAAAAACAAAATCACACACATTAAAAAAAAAACCCACACCAAGAACCCAGTTATCTAAGATTAATGCCCAGCCAGTTTCCCCGCAGTTTTTAAGAACTGGGTTGGCTTTTCCAGCCGAGGAGGAAGTGAGGGCAGACTCCGAGAGCCATTGGGCTGATGCCGATCTGCAGAAACTCCACGGAATTCAGTAAAATTATTCTGCATTTATTTATAGCTCCACCAATAAATGCATAATCTGGTAAAAATGGTTTTCAGATATTGAAACTATACTAGCCTTAAAAATGTAATTCTAGCTGATTTCTGACTTTTGAATTGCTCAGATAAAGGAGGGACCTGTCTTAATTCTTGTCTTTCTAAATTTGCTTCCCCAGGCATCTCAGTTAATTCAGTGCATCTACTATAATTAAAGCTTACTTTTATTGTTCTACTCTGTGCTTTGTATTTTACATCTGCAGTTGTATATATACATGAAACACATATTAGCCTTTGTTTGTTTTTAAACAAGTGGCACACAATAAATATAAATATCTGACCTTACATTACCAAATCACCAATACCTCAAGCAAGTGTTTTTATTCAGTTAGCATTCTTCTTTAAAACACACACAGATCCCAAAGAAAAACCACACAACACAAGAAAACACAAAATCTTGTCCCTAGAGTAGTATTTACTTGCTGAGAAAAGTTAATATTTTCCTTAACTGGAACATTTTTATAGCTGGGAAAACAATGCATAAAGAATTAGTTAAATTCACATGCTTGTACATCTATTAGTTAAAATATTTCTTCAAGGAAGTTTAATCAACAGAGTTATGTCTAACACGCACAGTCACATAAGTAGTGCTGTCCACAAAATACCACCAACAAAAATATTTGTATAAACAGCAGAGGAAAGACATGGTAATGTTTATTACACAGGTGGATCATCTCGCCAATCAGACTCAGAGCTTTTATGGCATTATAATTAACAGTATAAGTTTTTTATGATTACAGCCTTGGTTAGTCTTTGTACCTGGCAGAGTTTGCATCTACTACTTCCAGTGCACTTAGTCTTGATTTTGAAATCAAGGTGCACCAATTAAATTATTGAAATCCTCAACATTCACTACTGCCCTCCCTGTCTTCAAGTCACAAAAACCACCCAAACCCTAGCCCATCTCCAACACCTCTTCCCAGAAGTATGCTTTCTAGGTTTTCATACACAAACGAGGCTGGAACTTGCCCCAGCTGATCTGCACAACTTTGATGACTGCATTTTCAAAATAAAAGCCAGGAAATTAGTCATGGTGGAGTAGCATCTCTAGGGGACAGTTTGGGTGGCCGGCAGCAAGATGCGAGTGGAAGGATGTGTGAGAGAGGAAGATTGGTATCTACCACTTCCTCCCTTCTGCCAAAAAAAATTAGAAGAGGCGGGAGTTCTTCCTCACTTACTGTGGCTCGACCAATGCTGCAGGAGAGAGCCAATGCTGGCATTCACGCACAACCCAGAGAAGGGACAAGACCAACAGATTTGGTGGGGAAATCTCTCAAGGCAAAACCACATAGTTTCACTAGTTTGGTTAAATGGTGATTTCTTGAGCGTCTCGGATAGCAGTTGTTACAAAAATAAGACCACAAACCTGTAAGGGATCAGACCTCCAGAAGGACAGTCCTTTCCAGTCACCAGCAGCTACATGGTACCTGTTTAGCTCAGGAAGGTCATCAGAACATCCACACCCATCAAAAACACAGAACAGTCTAAAACACACCACCTCCTCCCTATGGCAAACTGACAAAAAAGGCTCCTTTCCCCCCCCTCCCCCCCCACGAGGCAAGGAGGACATCACCATGCCCCAAATCACCGTAACAGGAAACACTTGCTAGGTGGAATGGGCAATTTCTTTAGGAGCTAGTTTAGGAGCCCCAGCTGCAGCACAAAGACTATGCAGTGAAATGTAAGTGTCCGACCAGACTCACCCCACAGGCAGCCAGCAAAAAGCAGCCCTCTTCCCAAAGAAATTTTAGAAGCTAAAGCAATCAGCAACTACCCCTTCGACAAACCTGAGCAGCTTTATTTTGGGTACGATCCAGAGCTAAGTCAGAGCTGTTCAGCTCTAACCCAACAGATTTTACCCGTTACACAAAGTACATGCCGGCTGTTCGCAGTGCCGGCACACCTTGCACACCTTGCAAGTCGGCTGCCCTCAAGGACAGCACCAAAACTGGTCAATGCTCAACAAAAAAAAAAAAAAAGGAAAAAAAAAAAGGGTCAACATTGCAGGCAAGGAGACAAGCATCAAGTTTTCCTCCAGAGGCCATTTTGCTTGTCCGAGCACCCTGCCAGATCCATCCAGCTTTCCAACATGACCGTACCTTACAGATGGTGGGGTTTTGGGCCTCAGAGGCTGCCGAGCCTCTCTGCAGCCAACATGCCCCACATCCTCCATCACGTGTTCCGCCAGCGAGGTCAGAGACACTACCAACGCGGGCACAGAAGGAAAAGTGATAGGAACCCAGCATCTAGGCCTGCCTGCTGAAAGATGAGGTGCCGAGCAAAGGAGCAGCTCGTACCGAGAGAGGGCTCACTCCTAGCACACCCTCAGAGCAGCGGCGCACCACAGGATGCCATACGCAGGGCCCAGCAGTCCTGCTCTAGTGCAAATGTTAAATAAAAATCTACTTTTCCCCCACACTTCCACATCACTCACATAGGATGACAAAGGAACAAAAAGACCCCCTGAGAAACCAAGGGAAAACCATGCAGAAAGGCCTCCTGCTAGACTGAGAACGTGCCCACCGCTGAGAGCAGGGGGACGGATGGAAACCAGTGACTGAACCACAGGGTGTTAGAAGCTTGGTGGACAGCTGCTCTGCCAGCGGAGATGTAGCCAGGGAGTAACCTCCACAGTGCTCTGGGGACTGCAGGACGGCTAGTGGAGGAGACCCCAATTTCTCTTCATCACCCTTCCTAAAAGATCTCAGGCGACCTCCACACCACTGACCTGGCGAACGCCTTTCAAAGGCCTCAGCCTAACGCTTTGGCCTATGCCGCTTTCTCTCATTTGCCTCTTCCCACCCCTCCCGCCTTCCCTCCCTACCTCGTGGCTTTTTGCATGGGTCTGGACACAGCAGGACCGCACAGCACCAGGAGATGAGGGAGCCAATTTGCTCCTTCCCAAGCCACAGCCAGCCCAGGAGGAGGAAGAGGAGAAGAAAGAAGGAGGGGCTGCAGGCAGGGAAGCCAACCTCAGCTGGCAGCAATCACAATTTGGCCAAACCCAATTAACCCACCTGCAACCACCAGCTTCTGGTGGGCTGGTGACTCCAAACTGTAAGGGCTTCACAGGAAACTCCATCTTCCTGAATGATGCTCTTCTCCTTTATCCTCATTAACATCACTTGCTTATTTTTTCAAAAGCAGGGAAGCTAACTATCAGTTCTGCTCAGAGCTGTATAACACAACTAAAGTCTTTCCCTTTCACACTGAGAAGTACCTTACAGAGTAGGTTTTAGTTGCCTTTGCTTAGAAAAATGGACAGAAAAATATGTATTTTTTTCTAGCTTTAATGATCTCCCTTTAGCATCTCCATTTTCCAAGCACTAGTATGGATTTTCCACAGATTTTTAACCACACAGTAATTACACAGGCTAGATCCCTTTCTCCGAAACTTCAAATGTTAATCAACAGTGAAAGGGCCATGTTAATAGCTTTGCTTTTTCTAAGCTTGCTGGGATCATTACTTCACTCCAACTTCATACAGCCAGGAAAGAGGAAAATGTACGCAAGCAACGACAGCAAGAAGTAAGCTAGAACCAGACTGTGGCTTAGTAAGAAAAGGAAAAATTGATGGATGAATAATGCGGGAATGATGGATTGGGTTATTGAGTTGTATGCATGGATATGACCGTGTGACAGGGCGCATATTTATACCACACCCAAATGTTTGGTGAGTTGGAGTTTCTCTTTTGCCTTCTGTCATGTTCATTTATGTAGCCTGCTCCCACGGCTTCTGTTGAGAGCCATGCTCTCCGGCAGTCTGTGCTGTCTCCTGGAGATGGAAAAGCCGCTTTTGGCCAAGTAAGAGTTCACCATTTTTTTCTGGGCATTTTTGGAAGTAAATAAAAGGCACTTCCACTAGAAACAATCCTCATCATCCCAGGATAAAAAAGATGATACAACACCAAGCCAAAACGCCATTTGTATATAAAACTCAACAATTTCAAGATCGATCTTCTTCAGCTATTAAAACAAGTCCAAAGGATGCTGGGGGGAGGTGAAGCTTACACTTCAGATACACTGCTTCTATTTGAGAGGTTTAATACAGATACTATCTCATAAACTCTTCAGCATCGCATTTACAAGCAGAGGGACACATTTATTTCTTTGATAGGAAACATGGAGTAGATGACCATCACATCATTGGTGAAAACTGCTATGTCATAAAATAACCCACAGCCACCTGAATTTATAAGTTCCTCTAACGAAGCAGCATGTGCCAAGCCAGGCAATCCTGATGAATTCCATTAGAAACCTATAGACTTCTCAGAAATAATTAATTTACTCAGAGCTGCATCTGAACAAAGACATACATACACTCGCACTTCTGAAGGAAAATAAATTCTGACTTCTTACATCCATGTATTTTCACTTCAGCATAAACCTGTAAGATTATTAACTATAATAAAGCTCTAAAATAGATGCTAAAATGGTGTTTGAGGGCAGCATCAGACACTCCAAAAACATATATAAGCTGAATTCTAGTGCACCACATAAAGGCAAGTTTCAACTAGAAAGCTTTACTGTGATTTGTGTCCTTTAAAAGCACTCTTGTAACAATTTTAATAGTTTAAAATATTGGAGCTTAGTCCCAAAGAGATGTAGCTAGCACTAAACTGCCATTTT